>NW_025534250.1:75000-232500 GCF_020615455.1 Coregonus clupeaformis
CTCCTAACCCTCCCCTAACCCTTTAACTAACTCCTCCCCCTAACCCTTTAACTAACTCCTCCCCTAACCCTTTAACTAACTCCTCCCCTAACCCTTTAACTAACTCCTCCCCTAACCCTTTAACTAACTCCTAACCCTACCCCTAACCCTCCCCCTAACCCTTTAACTAACTCCTACCCCTCCCCTAACCCTTTAACTAACTCCTCCCCCTAACCCTTTAACTAACTCCTCCCCCTAACCCTTTAACTAACTCCTAACCCTAACCCTCCCTCTAACCCTTTAACTAACATTGACATTACATTTACGTCATTTAGCAGACGCTCTTATCCAGAGCGACTTACAAATTGGTGCATTCACCTTATAGCCAGTGGGACAACCACTTTACAATTTTTTTTATATATATTTTTTTTTGGGGTGGTGGGGTGGGGTAAGGGGGGGGTAGAAGGATTACTTATCCTATCCCAGGTGTTCCTTAAAGAGGTGGGGTTTCAAATGTCTCCGGAAGGTGGTGAGTAACTCCGCTGTCCTGGCGTCGGGAGGGAGCTTGTTCCACCATTGGGGTACAGTTTTGACTGGGCTGAGCGGGAACTTTGCTTCCGCAGAGGAAGGGGAGCCAGCAGGCCAGAGGTGGATGAACGCAATGCCCTCGTTTGGGTGTAGGGACTGATCAGAACCTGAAGGTACGGAGGTGCCGTTCCCCTCACAGCTCCGTAGGCAAGCACCATGGTCTTGTAGCAGATGCGAGCTTCAACTGGAAGCCAGTGTAGTGTGCGGAGGAGCGGGGTGACGTGAGAGAACTTGGGAAGGTTGAACACCAGACGGGCTGCGGCATTCTGGATGAGTTGTAGGGGTTTAATGGCACAGGCAGGGAGCCCAGCCAACAGCGAGTTGCAGTAATCCAGACAGGGAGATGACAAGTGCCTGGATTAGGACCTGTGCCGCTTCCTGTGTAAGGCAGGGTCGTACTCTCCGAATGTTGTAGAGCATGAACCTACAGGATTGGGTCACCGCCTTGATGTTAGCGGAGAACGACAGAGTGTTGTCCAGCGTCACGCCAAGGCTCTTCGCACTCTGGCAGGAGGACACAACGGAGTTGTCAACCGTGATGGCGAGATCATGGAACAGGCAGTCCTTCCCCGGGAGGAAGAGCAGCTCCGTCTTGCCAAGGTTCAGCTTGAGGTGGTGATCCGTCATCCATACTGATATGTCTGCCAGACATGCAGAGATGCGATTCGCCACCTGGTTATCAGAAGGGGGAAAGGAGAAGATTAGTTGTGTGTCATCTGCGTAGCAATGATAGGAGAGGCCATGTGTGGATATGACAGAGCCAAGTGACTTGGTGTATGAGCGAGAATAGGAGAGGGCCTAGAACTGAGCCCTGGGGGACACCAGTGGTGAGAGCACGTGGTGCGGAGACAGCTTCTCGCCACGCCACTTGGTAGGAGCGACCGGTCAGGTAGAGACGCAATCCAAGAGTGAGCCGCGCCGGAGATGCCCAGCTCGGAGAGGGTGGAGAGGAGGATCTGATGGTTCACAGTATCAAAGGCAGCAGACAGGTCTAGAAGGATAAGAGCAGAGGAGAGAGATTTAGCTTTGGCAGTGGAGAGCCTCCGTGACACAGAGAAGAGCAGTCTCAGTTGAATGACCAGTCTTGAAACCTGACTGGTTTGGATCAAGAAGGTAATTCTGAGAGAGATAGCAAGAGAGTTGGCTAAAGACGGCACGCTCAATAGTTTTGGAGAGAAAAGAAAGAAGGGATACTGGTCTGTAGTTGTTGACATCAGAGGGATCGAGTGTTGGTTTTTTGAGAAGGGGTGCAACTAACTCCTAACCCTAACCCTCCCCCTAACTCTTTAACTAACCCCTCCCCCTTTAACTAACTCCTCCCTCTAACCATTTAACTAACTCCTCCCCCTAACCCTTTAACTAACTCCTAACCCTAACCCTAACCCTTTAACTAACTCCTCCCCCTAACCATTTAACTAACTCCTAACCCTTTAACTAACTCCTAACCCTCCCCTAACCCTTTAACTAACTCCTCCCCCTAACCCTCCCCCTTTAACTAACTCCTAACCCTCCCCTAACCCTTTAACTAACTCCTCCCCCAACCCTTTAACTAACTCCTCCCCCTAACCCTCCCCCTAACCCTTTAACTAACTCCTAACCCTAACCCTTTAACTAACTCCTAACCCTTTAACTAACTCCTAACCCTAACCCTACCCTAACCCTTTAACTAACTCCTCCCCTAACCCTCCCCTAACCCTTTAACTAACTCCTAACCCTAACCCTCCCTAACCCTTTAACTAACTCCTCCCCCTAACCCTCCCCCTTTAACTAACTCCTCCCCCTAACCCTTTAACTAACTCCTAACCCTAACCCTTTAACTAACTCCTAACCCTTTAACTAACTCCTAACCCTAACCCTCCCCCTAACTCTTTAACTAACTCCTAACCCTAACCCTTCCCCTAACCCTTTAACTAACTCCTAATCCTAACCCTTCCCCTAACCCTTTAACTAACTCCTAACCCTCCCCCTAACTCTTTAACTAACTCCTAACCCTAACCCTCCCCCTAACCATTTAACTAACTCCTAACTTTAAACGTAAAACTAACCCTCCCCTAACCCTTTAACTAACTCCTCCCCCTAACCCTTTAACTAACTCCTAACCCTAACCTTTTAACTAACTCCGAACCCTAACCCTGCCCCTAACTCTTTAACTAACTCCTAACCCTAACCCTCCCCCTAACTCTTTAACTAACTCCCAACTTTAAACGTAACCCTCCCCCTAACTCTTTAACTAACTCCTAACCCTAACCCTCACCCTAACCCTTTAACTAACTCCTAACTTTAAACGTAACCCTCCCCCCTAACTCTTTAACTAACTCCTAACTTTAAACGTAACCCTCACCCTAACCCTTTAACTAACTCCTAACTTTAAACGTAACCCTCACCCTAACCCTTTAACTAACTCCTAACTTTAAACGTAACCCTCACCCTAACCCTTTAACTAACTCCTCCCCCTTTAACTAACCCTAACCTTAACCCCTAACATAGGTATCATATCATACTATAGCAGTCGAATGTAATATATCAACGTAACCCTAACCTTAACCCCTAACATAGGTATCATATCATACTATAGCAATTCGAATGTAATATATCAACGTAACCCTAACCTTAACCCCTAACATAGGTATCATATCATACTATAGCAGTCGAATGTAATATATCAACGTAACCCTAACCTTAACCCCTAACATAGGTATCATATCATACTATAGCAGTCGAATGTAATATATCAACGTAACCCCTAACCTTAACCCCTAACATAGGTATCATATCATACTATAGCAGTCGAATGTAATATATCAACGTAACCCTAACCTTAACCCTAACATAGGTATCATATCATACTATAGCAGTCGAATGTAATATATCAACGTAACCCTAACCTTAACCCCTAACATAGGTATCATATCATACTATAGCAGTCGAATGTAATATATCAACGTAACCCTAACCTTAACCCCTAACATAGGTATCATATCATACTATAGCAGTCGAATGTAATATATCAACGTAACCCTAACCTTAACCCCTAACATAGGTATCATATCATACTATAGCAGTCGAATGTAATATATCAACGTAAACCCTAACCTTAACCCCTAACATAGGTATCATATCATACTATAGCAGTCGAATGTAATATATCAACGTAACCCTAACCTTAACCTAACATAGGTATCATATCATACTATAGCAGTCGAATGTAATATATCAACGTAACCTAACCTTAACCCCTAACATAGGTATCATATCATACTATAGCAGTCGAATGTAATATATCAACGTAACCCTAACCTTAACCCCTAACATAGGTATCATATCATACTATAGCAGTCGAATGTAATATATCAACGTAACCCTAACCTTAACCCCTAACATAGGTATCATATCATACTATAGCAGTCGAATGTAATATATCAACGTAACCCTAACCTTAACCCCTAACATAGGTATCATATCATACTATAGCAGTCGAATGTAATATATCAACGTAACCCTAACCTTAACCCCTAACATAGGTATCATATCATACTATAGCAGTCGAATGTAATATATCAACGTAACCCTAACCTTAACCCTAACATAGGTATCATATCATACTATAGCAGTCGAATGTAATATATCAACGTAACCCTAACCCTTAACCCTAACATAGGTATCATATCATACTATAGCAGTCGAATGTAATATATCAACGTAACCCTAACCTTAACCCTAAAATAGGTATCATATCATACTATAGCAGTCGAATGTAATATATCAACGTAACCCTAACCTTAACCCTAACATAGGTATCATATCATACTATAGCAGTTCGAATGTAATATATCAACGTAACCCTAACCTTAACCCCTAACATAGGTATCATATCATACTATAGCAGTCGAATGTAATATATCAACGTAACCTAACCCTAACCCCTAACATAGGTATCATATCATACTATAGCAGTCGAATGTAATATATCAACGTAACCCTAACCCTAACCCTAACATAGGTATCATATCATACTATAGCAGTCGAATGTAATATATCAACGTAACCCTAACCTTAACCCCTAACATAGGTATCATATCATACTATAGCAGTCGAATGTAATATATCAACGTAACCCTAACCTTAACCCCTAACATAGGTATCATATCATACTATAGCAGTCGAATGTAATATATCAACGTAACCCTAACCTTAACCCCTAACATAGGTATCATATCATACTATAGCAGTCGAATGTAATATATCAACGTAACCCTAACCTTAACCCCTAACATAGGTATCATATCATACTATAGCAGTCGAATGTAATATATCAACGTAACCCTAACCTTAACCCCTAACATAGGTATCATATCATACTATAGCAGTCGAATGTAATATATCAACGTAACCCTAACCTTAACCCCTAACATAGGTATCATATCATACTATAGCAGTCGAATGTAATATATCATCAAGACGTAGGATACTATACGTCCTACCATTCGTATTTATATTTTATGACCGCTATTACACTGGTAGGCCAATGTAATGTAACTTAACATAAAGTAGCATATCATACTAAATCAAGTGGCACAGATACTAGTAAAATATACGTTTTGCTCTGAGACCAGGTTGTGTAGCTTGGTAGCAGCGCAAACCCAATACCTCTCATCACCCCGAGAACATGATCCCTACGGTGAAGCATGGTGGTGGCGGCATCATGCTGTGGGGATGTTCTTCACCGGCAGGGACTGGGAAACTGGTCAGAATAGAAGGAATGATGGATGGCGCTAAATACAGGGAAATTCTTGAGGGAAACCTGTTTCAGTCTTCCAGAGATTTGAGACTGGGACGGAGGTTCATCTTCCAGCAGGACAATGACCCTAAGCATACTGCTAAAGCAACACTCGAGTGGTTGAAGGGGAAACATTTAAATGTCTTGGAATGGCCTAGTCAAAGCCCAGACCTCAATCCAATTGAGAATCTGTGGTATGAATTAAAGATTGCTGTACACCAGCGGAATCCATCCAACTTGAAGGAGCTGGAGCAGTTTTGCCTTGAAGAATGGGAAGAAATCCCAGTGGCTAGATGTGCCAAGCTTATAGAGACATACCCCAATAGGCTTGCAGCTGTAATTGCTGCAAAAGGTGGCTCTACAAAGTATTGACTTTGGGGGGGGGGGGTGAATAGTTATGCACACTCAAGTTTGTTTCACACAAAAATATATTTTGCATCTTCAAAGTGGTAGGCATGTTGTGTAAATCAAATGATACAAACACACACAAAATCAATTTTAATTCCAGGTTGTAAGGCAACAAAATAGGAAAAATGCCAGGGGGGGTGAATACTTTCGGAAGCCACTGTATGATCATTTATCACGAGGTAGTTTGGATGTAGTAAACTGCTTTTTCAAAGTAACTTCAGTTAAGTAAAATATATTTTTAGTAATTGGTAGCTTGGTAAAGTTTATTTTCAGAGTAGCTTCCCTAACACTGCTAACGGCCCTCTGCTGGCTCTCTAACTCACTCAAACTTCTGTTTGTTAGCCTGGTTACCCAGACTCCTTGCTCCAGCCAAACGCTACACCACGCACACAGACATTAGTTTCTTCTCCTCAATGAGTCTGGACCTAAGTACCTCCCCAACGATTTCTAGAACGCAAAAACATTCTAACTGTTCTGATTGGTCCAAGAAACCGATGGGTTGGGCCAGAGCCAGGGCTGGGGCGACGAGGGGCTGTACAGCGAGGGGCTGGATGACGAGTGGCTAGGGCGAGGAGCGAGCCTCGCATGGCAGGCAGAGAGAGAGAGAGAGAGAGAGAGAGAGAGAGAGAGAGAGAGAGAGAGAGAGAGAGAGAGAGAGAGAGACAGAGAGAGAGAGAGAGAGAGAGAGAGACGAGAGAGAGAGAGAGAGAGAGAGAGAGAGAGAGAGAGAGAGAGAGACAGAGAGAGAGACGAGAGAGAGATAGAGAGAGAGAGAGAGAGAGGGGGAGGGGGGGGGGCAGAAAGCTTTGGGTTTCAGGTCTTTGAAAGTGACATGGGTGTGCTGCTTCTTTCAGGCCTGACTCCAAATCTGCTGTTGATGGACAGACCACCCTGGACTGTTGATGGACAGACCACCCTGGACTGTTGATGGACAGACCACCCTGGACTGTTGATGGACAGACCACCCTGGACTGTTGATGGACAGACCACCCTGCTCTCCACTCTTACAGCCACGAGACAGAGGCTCCTCCACCATCCATTATCCCCCATCAGACTCCTCTACCCCCATCAGACTCCTCTACCCCCATCAGACTCCTCTACCCCCATCAGACTCCTCTACCCCCATCAGACTCCTCTACCCCATCAGACTCCTCTACCCCCATCAGACTCCTCTACCCCCATCAGACTCCTCTACCCCATCAGACTCCTCTACCCCCATCAGACTCCTCTACCCCATCAGACTCCTCAACCCCATCAGACTCCTCTACCCCCATCAGACTCCTCTACCCCATCAGACTCCTCTACCCCATCAGACTCCTCTACCCCCATCAGACTCCTCTACCCCCATCAGACTCCTCTACCCCATCAGACTCCTCTACCCCATCAGACTCCTCTACCCCATCAGACTCCTCTACCCCATCAGACTCCTCTACCCCCATCAGACTCCTCCACCCCATCAGACTCCTCTACCCCATCAGACTCCTCTACCCCCATCAGACTCCTCTACCCCATCAGACTCCTCTACCCCCATCAGACTCCACTACCCCATCAGACTCCTCTACCCCATCAGACTCTTCTACCCCCATCAGACTCCTCTACCCCCATCAGACTCCTCTACCCCATCAGACTCCTCTACCCCATCAGACTCCTCTACCCCATCAGACTCCTCCACCCCATCAGACTCCTCTACCCCATCAGACTCCTCTACCCCCATCAGACTCCTCTACCCCCATCAGACTCCTCTACCCCATCAGACTCCACTACCCCATCAGACTCCTCTACCCCATCAGACTCCTCTACCCCCATCAGACTCCTCTACCCCATCAGACTCCTCTACCCCATCAGACTCCTCAACCCCCATCAGACTCCTCTACCCCCATCAGACTCCTCTACCCCATCAGACTCCTCTACCCCCATCAGACTCCTCAACCCCCATCAGACTCCTCTACCCCATCAGACTCCTCTACCCCATCAGACTCCTCTACCCCCATCAGACTCCTCAACCCCCATCAACCCCCATCAGACTCCTCTACCCCATCAGACTCCTCTACCCCCATCAGACTCCTCTACCCCATCAGACTCCTCTACCCCATCAGACTCCTCTACCCCATCAGACTCCTCTACCCCATCAGACTCCTCTACCCCATCAGACTCCTCTACCCCATCAGACTCCTCTACCCCATCAGACTCCTCTACCCCATCAGACTCCTCTACCCCATCAGACTCCTCTACCCCATCAGACTCCTCTACCCCATCAGACTCCTCTACCCCATCAGACTCCTCTACCCCATCAGACTCCTCTACCCCCATTAGACTCCTCTACCCCATCAGACTCCTCTACCCCATCAGACTCCTCTACCCCCATCAGACTCCTCTACCCCATCAGACTCCTCTACCCCATCAGACTCCTCAACCCCATCAGACTCCTCTACCCCATCTACCCCCATCAGACTCCTCTACCCCCATCAGACTCCTCTACCCCATCAGACTCCTCTACCCCATCAGACTCCTCTACCCCCATCAGACTCCTCAACCCCATCAACCCCATCAGACTCCGCTACCCCAATCAGACTCCTCTACCCACATCAGACTCCTCTACCCCATCAGACTTCTCTACCCCATCAGACTCCTCTACCCCATCAGACTCCTCTACCCCCTCAGACTCCTCTACCCCCATCAGACTCCTCTACCCCATCAGACTCCTCTACCCCCATCAGACTCCTCTACCCCCATCAGACTCCTCTACCCCATCAGACTCCTCTACCCCATCAGACTCCTCTACCCCATCAGACTCCTCTACCCCATCAGACTCCTCTACCCCCATCAGACTCCTCTACCCCATCAGACTCCTCAACCCCATCAGACTCCTCTACCCCCATCAGACTCCTCAACCCCCATCAGACTCCTCTACCCCATCAGACTCCTCTACGCCATCAGACTCATCTACCCCCATCAGACTCCTCTACCCCATCAGACTCCTCTACCCCATCAGACTCCTCTACCCCATCAGACTCCTCAACCCCCATCAGACTCCTCTACCCCCCATCAGACTCCTCTACCCCATCAGACTCCTCTACCCCCATCAGACTCCTCTACCCCATCAGACTCCTCTACCCCATCAGACTCCTCTACCCCATCAGACTCCTCTACCCCATCAGACTCCTCTACCCCCATCAGACTCCTCTACCCCATCAGACTCCTCTACCCCCATTAGACTCCTCTACCCCATCAGACTCCTCAACCCCCATCAGACTCCTCTACCCCATCAGACTCCTCTACCCCATCAGACTCCTCTACCCCATCAGACTCCTCTACCCCCATCAGACTCCTCTACCCCATCAGACTCCTCTACCCCATCAGACTCCTCAACCCCATCAGACTCCTCAACCCCCATCAGACTCCTCTACCCCATCTACCCCCATCAGACTCCTCTACCCCATCAGACTCCTCTACCCCCATCAGACTCCTCTACCCCATCAGACTCCTCTACCCCATCAGACTCCTCTACCCCATCAGACTCCTCTACCCCCATCAGACTCCTCAACCCCCATCAACCCCCATCAGACTCCTCTACCCCATCAGACTCCTCTACCCCATCAGACTCCTCTACCCCATCTACCCCCATCAGACTCCTCTACCCCATCAGACTCCTCTACCCCATCAGACTCCTCTACCCCATCAGACTCCTCTACCCCCATCAGACTCCTCTACCCCCATCAGACTCCTCTACCCCATCAGACTCCTCTACCCCATCAGACTCCTCTACCCCATCAGACTCCTCTACCCCCATCAGACACCTCTACCCCATCAGACTCCTCTACCCCATCAGACTCCTCAACCCCATCAGACTCCTCTACCCCCATCAGACTCCTCTACCCCCATCAGACTCCTCTACCCCATCAGACTCTCTACCCCCATCAGACTCCTCTACCCCCATCAGACTCCTCTACCCCATCAGACTCCTCTACCCCATCAGACTCCTCTACCCCATCAGACTCCTCTACCCCCATCAGACTCCTCTACCCCATCAGACTCCTCTACCCCCATCAGACTCCTCTACCCCATCAGACTCCTCTACCCCATCAGACTCCTCTACCCCATCAGACTCCTCTACCCCCATCAGACTCCTCTACCCCATCAGACTCCTCTACCCCCACCAGACTCCTCTACCCCATCAGACTCCTCTACCCCATCAGACTCCTCTACCCCATCAGACCCCTCTACCCCCATTAGACTCCTCTACCCCCATCAGACTCCTCTACCCCCATTAGACTCCTCTACCCCCATCAGACTCCTCTACCCCCATTAGACTCCTCTACCCCCATCAGACTCCTCTACCCCATCAGACTTCTCTACCCCATCAGACTCCTCTACCCCATCAGACTCCTCTACCCCATCAGACTCCTCTAGCCCATCAGACTCCTCTACCCCATCAGACTCCTCTACCCCATCAGACTCCTCTACCCCCATCAGACTCCTCTACCCCCATCAGACTCCTCTACCCCATCAGACTCCTCTACCCCATCAGACTCCTCTACCCCATCAGACTCCTCTACCCCCATTAGACTCCTCTACCCCATCAGACTCCTCTACCCCCATTAGACTCCTCTACCCCCATCAGACTCCTCTACCCCATCAGACTCCTCTACCCCATCAGACTCCTCTACCCCATCAGACTCCTCTACCCCCATCAGACTCCTCTACCCCCATCAGACTCCTCTACCCCCATCAGACTCCTCTACCCCATCAGACTCCTCTACCCCATCAGACTCCTCTACCCCATCAGACTCCTCTACCCCATCAGACTCCTCTACCCCCATCAGACTCCTCTATCCCCATCAGACTCCTCCACCCCATCAGACTCCTCTACCCCCATCAGACTCCTCTACCCCCATCAGACTCCTCTACCCCATCAGACTCCTCAACCCCATCAGACTCCTCCACCCCATCTACCCCCATCAGACTCCTCTACCCCATCAGACTCCTCTACCCCATCAGACTCCTCTACCCCATCAGACTCCTCTACCCCATCAGACTCCTCTACCCCATCAGACTCCTCTACCCCCATCAGACTCCTCTACCCCATCAGACTCCTCTACCCCATCAGACTCCTCAACCCCATCAGACTCCTCCACCCCCATCAGACTCCTCTACCCCCATCAGACTCCTCTACCCCATCAGACTCCTCTACCCCCATCAGACTCCTCTACCCCCATCAGACTCCTCTACCCCCATCAGACTCCTCTACCCCATCAGACTCCTCCACCCCATCTACCCCATCAGACTCCTCTACCCCCATCAGACTCCTCTACCCCCATTAGACTCCTCTACCCCCATCAGACTCCTCTACCCCATCAGACTCCTCTACCCCATCAGACTCCTCTACCCCATCAGACTCCTCAACCCCATCAGACTCCTCCACCCCCATCTACCCCATCAGACTCCTCTACCCCCATCAGACTCCTCTACCCCCATCAGACTCCTCTACCCCATCAGACTCCTCTACCCCATCAGACTCCTCTACCCCCATCAGACTCCTCTACCCCCATCAGACTCCTCTACCCCATCAGACTCCTCCACCCCATCAGACTCCTCTACCCCCATCAGACTCCTCTACCCCATCAGACTCCTCAACCCCATCAGACTCCTCTACCCCCATCAGACTCCTCTACCCCATCAGACTCCTCTACCCCCATCAGACTCCTCTACCCCCATCAGACTCCTCTACCCCAATCAGACTCCCCTACCCCATCAGACTCCTCTACCCCATCAGACTCCTCTACCCCATCAGACTCCTCTACCCCATCAGACTCCTCTACCCCATCTACCCCAATCAGACTCCCCCCCCCCCCCAAATACCCCCATCAGACTCCTCTACCCCAATCAGACTCCCCCCCCCAAATACCCCCATCAGAACGTGTGCCTGTGCGTGTGTGTGCATTTTTGAGAGTCTGTGTGATACTCTGTGTGCGATAGTGTGTGTAAACACACAAAAACCAACCAGCCTGTAACAGTAAACATAAAAAAATCAAAAACCAACCAGCCTGTAACAGTAAACATTAAACACACAAAAACCAACCAGCCTGTAACAGTAAACATAAAAAATTCAAAAACCAACCAGCCAGTAACATTAAACATAAAAAATTCAAAAACCAACCAGCCTGTAACAGTAAACATAAAAAATTCAAAAACCAACCAGCCAGTAACATTAAACATAAAAAATTCTAAAACCAACCAGCCTGTAACAGTAAACATAAAAAATTCAAAAACCAACCAGCCAGTAACATTAAACATAAAAAATTCAAAAACCAACCAGCCTGTAACAGTAAACATAAAAAAATCAAAAACCAACCAGCCTGTAACAGTAAACATAAAAAATTCAAAAACCAACCAGCCTGTAACAGTAAACATAAAAAAATCTAAAACCAACCAGCCTGTAACAGTAAACATAAAAAATTCAAAAACCAACCAGCCTGTAAAAGTAAACATAAAAAATTCCAAAACCAACCAGCCAGTAACATTAAACATAAAAAATTCAAAAACCAACCAGCCTGTAACAGTAAACATAAAAAATTCAAAAACCAACCAGCCTGTAACAGTAAACATTAAAAATTCAAAAACCAACCAGCCTGTAACAGTAAACATTAAAAATACAAAAACCAACCAGCCAGCAACAGTAAACATAAAAAATTCAAAAACCAACCAGCCTGTAACAGTAAACATAAAAAATTCAAAAACCAACCAGCCTGTAACAGTAAACATTAAAAATACAAAAACCAACCAGCCAGCAACAGTAAACATTAAACACACAAAAACCAACCAACCAGCAACAGTAAACATAAAAAAATCAAAAACCAACCAGCCTGTAACAGTAAACATTAAACACACAAAAACCAACCAGCCAGTAACAGTAAACATTAAACACACAAAAACCAACCAGCCTGTAACAGTAAACATTAAACACACAAAAACCAACCAGCCAGTAACAGTAAACATTAAACACACAAAAACCAACCAGCCAGTAACAGTAATCATTAAAAATACAAAAACCAACCAGCCAACAACAGTAAACATTAAACACACAAAACCATCCAGCCAGTAACACTAAACATTAAAAATACAAAAACCAACCAGCCAGAAACAGTAAACATTAAACACACAAAAACCAACCAGCCAGTAACAGTAAACATTAAACACACAAAAACCAACCATTCAGTAACAGTAAACATTAAACACACAAAAACCAACCAGCCAGTAACAGAAATCATTAAAAATACAAAAACCAACCAGCCAGAAACAGTAAACATTAAACACACAAAAACCAACCAGCCAGTAACAGTAAACATTAAACATACAAAAAACTACCAGCTAGCAACAGTAAACATTAAACACACAAAACCAACCAGCCAGCAACAGTAAACATTAAACACACAAAACCAACCAGCCAGTAACACTAAACATTAAAAATACAAAAAACAACCAGCCAGGAAAAATACAAAAACCAACCAGCCAGCAACAGTAAACATTAAACACACAAAACCAACCAGCCAGTAACACTAAACATTAAAAATACAAAAAACAACCAGCCAGTAACAGTAAACATTAAACACACAAAAACCAACCAGTCAGTAACAGTAAACATTAAACACACAAAAACCAACCAGTCTAAAACATTAAACATTAAACACACAAAAACCAACCAGCCAGTAACAGTAAACATTAAACACACAAAAACCAACCAGCCAGTAACAGTAAACATTAAAAATAAAAAAACCAACCAGCCAACAACAGTAAACATTAAACACACAAAACCAACCAGCCAGTAACAGTAAACATTAAACACACAAAAACCAACCAGCCAGAAACAGAAATCATTAAACACACAAAACCAACCAGTCTAAAACATTAAACATTAAACCCACAAAAACCAACCAGTCTAAAACATTAAACATTAAACACACAAAAACCAACCAGTCAGTAACAGTAAACATTAAACACACAAAAACCAACCAGTCTAAAACATTAAACATTAAACACACAAAAACCAACCAGCCAGTAACAGTAAACATTATACACACAAAAAACAACCAGCCAGTAACAGTAAACATTAAACACACAAAACCAACCAGCCAGTAACAGTAAACATTAAACACACAAAACCAACCAGTCTAAAACATTAAACATTGAACACACAAAAACCAACCAGTCAGTAACAGTAAACATTAAACACACAAAAACCAACCAGTCTAAAACATTAAACATTAAACACACAAAAACCAACCAGCCAGTAACAGTAAACATTATACACACAAAAACCAACCAGTCAGTAACAGTAAACATTAAACACACAAAAACCAACCAGTCTAAAACATTAAACATTAAACACACAAAAACCAACCAGCCAGTAACAGTAAACATTAAACACACAAAAACCAACCAGTCAGTAACAGTAAACATTAAACACACAAAAACCAACCAGTCTAAAACATTAAACATTAAACACACAAAAACCAACCAGCCAGTAACAGCAAACATTAAACACACAAAAACCAACCAGTCAGTAACAGTAAACATTATACACACAAAAACCAACCAGTCAGTAACAGTAAACATTAAACACACAAAAACCAACCAGTCTAAAACATTAAACATTAAACACACAAAACCAACCAGTCTAAAACATTAAACATTAAACACACAAAAACCAACCAGCCAGTAACAGTAAACATTAAACACACAAAAACCAACCAGTCAGTAACAGTAAACATTAAACACACAAAAACCAACCAGTCTAAAACATTAAACATTAAACACACAAAAACCAACCATTCAGTAACAGTAAACATTAAACACACAAAAACCAACCAGCCAGTAACAGAAATCATTAAAAATACAAAAACCAACCAGCCAGAAACAGTAAACATTAAACACACAAAAACCAACCAGCCAGTAACAGTAAACATTAAACACACAAAAACCAACCAGCCAGTAACAGTAATCATTAAACACACAAAAACCAACCATTCAGTAACAGTAAACATTAAACACACAAAAACCAACCAGCCAGTAACAGTAAACATTAAACACACAAAAACCAACCAGCCAGTAACAGTAAACATTAAACTCACAAATCCAACCAGCCAGTAACAGTAAACATTAAACACACAAAAACCAACCAGCCAGTAACAGTAAACATTAAACTCACAAATCCAACCAGCCAGTAACAGTAAACATTAAACACACAAAACCAACCAGTCGGTAACAGTAAACATTTCACACACAATTTTCCAAGAAGGGGTTAGTCTATGGATTCTTCAATTACATTGTGCTGATTTCTGACATGCTGTTCTCCTTTTTCCGTAGTGTATTTCTGGATTGTTTAAGTGATTCACCATAGTGACGTTTTTTGGGCTTTGATGCCTCATGATTGAGTATTGCTCTGTTCAAGTAGACTGTGATTTTGCTGTGCTCTGATAGGGGTGTCAGTGGGCTGACTGTGAACGCTCTGAGAGACTCTGGGTTGAGGTCTGTGATAAAGTAGTCTACAGTACTACTGCCAAGAGATGAGCTGTAGGTGTACCTACCATAGGAGTCCCCTCGAAGCCTACCATTGACTATGTACAGACCCAGCGTGTGAAAGAGCTGCAGGAGTTGTGACCCATTTTTGTTGGTTATGTTGTCGTAATTGTGTCATGGGGGGCATATTTGGGAGGGAATGCTGTCACCTCCAGGTAGGTGTTTGTCCCCCTGTGTGCTGAGAGGTTCAGGTTCTTGTCCAGTTCTGGCATTTAGGTCGCCACAGACTAGTACATGTCCCTGGGTCTGGAAATGATTGATTTCCCCCTTCAGGATGGAGAAGCTGTCTTCATTAAATAATATGCCATTTCGCAGACGCTTTTATCCAAAGCGACTTACAGTCATGTGTGCATACATTTTTACGTATGGGTGGTCCCGGGGATCGAACCCACTACCCTGGCGTTACAAGCGCCGTGCTCTACCAATTGAGCTACAGAGGACCACATTAAAGTATGGGGATTCTAGTGGGAGGATATAGGTAGCAGACAGGAGGACATTTTTCTCTGTTGAGATCATTTCCTTATTTATTTCTAGCCAGATGTAAAATGTTCCTGTTATGATTCAATTAATAGAGTTGGTTAAGTCTGCTGACGCCAGGACAGCGGAGTCACTCACCACCTTCCGGAGACATTTGAAACCCCACCTCTTTAAGGAATTCCTGGGATAGGATAAAGTAATCCTTCTACCCCCCCTTACCCCCCCAAAAAAAAATAAAAACAACAACAACATTGTAAAGTGGTTATCCCACTGGCTATAAGGTGAATGCACCAATTTGTAAGTCGCTCTGGATAAGAGCGTCTGCTAAATGACGTAAATATAATGTAAATGTCTGTATACCAAATTAGCATACCCTCTGAGTCTCTTCCCTGTTTCACACCTGGTAGTTTGGTGGATGGGACTACCAGCTCTCTGTAACCTTGCGGGCTCTCTCTCTCTCTCTCTCTCTCTCCCTCCGCTTCTCTCTCTCTCTCTCTCTCTCTCTCTCCGTTTCTCTCTCTCTCCCTCCGCTTCTCTCTCCTTCCCTCCCTCCGTGTCTCTCTCCCTTCGTCTCTCTCTTTCTCTCTCTCTCTCTCCTTCCCTCCCTCCGTCTCTTGCTCTCTCTCGCTCTCTCTCTCTTTCAAAACACCTGCTCCCTCTGGCCGGTTGCCAGATCACAAAAAAAACCTGCCTATATTAAGCTTTTCCAGCCTTTCAGAGAAGAAGCCAAATCACAAAATAAAGAAGAGGTGAACTTATAGGGCTATGGAGGGAATCCTAGGGAATGGGGTGCCATTTGGGACACAGGACTTGTTCTTCTGATGAAACATTTCAGTTGTTTAAAGGATGTGCGTCCGCCAACAAAAGGCCCACATAAAAGAGGCGCATTACTAAGAACATTGATCATCCTACTCAGTCAGACTATTATTATTACAACATCTGTACTAAAATAAACTCATGGGTGTAATGTCTCTAATTAGTCTTTGAGACATTCTGCTGGGGTTTCCATGCTGACAAAATATTTTGTCAACAAGTATTTATCTCTGCTCATACAGGAGTAATAAAAGGCCATTCATTTGGTGAGTTACTGTTTATTGCAGACGCTCTTATCCAGAGCAACTTACAGTAGTGAGTGCATTACGTTCCATACTTTTTTTTTTTTTACTGGTCCCCCGTGGGAATCGAACCCAGAACCCTGGCATTGCAATGCTCTATCAACTGAGCCACTCTGGCCTGTTTATCAGGGGGTGCTGCAGCTGAGTCGCCCTGCAGCCTCCTGACCTCCTGACCTCCTGACCTCCTGACCTGTCGCCCTGCAGCCTCCTGACCTCCTGACCTCCTGACCTCCTGACCTGTCGCCCTGCAGCACTCCCAGCTCCCCTACTTCCTGCGGCCATGAGGTCATGTGAGTGAGGTGGAACTCAACAAGGTGCAGGACGTTACTCACGTCAGGGCCGAAGTCCTTGCCTCGTTTAAATAAAAAAATGTAATAAACAGGACTGGTCCTCCATAATATAGGACCAAGGGTCCACTGTCCCTGTGTGGCTGGGACAGGTGTGAACTTCTGTTTGTTGTCGTGCCCTCTATACCAGGCGGTGTCAGAGGAAGGCCCTCAAAATTGTCAAAGACTCCAGCCACCCTAGTCATAGACTGTTCTCTCTGCTTCCGCACGGCAAGCGGTACCGGAGCGCCAAGTCTAGGTCCAAAAGACTTCTCAACAGCTTCTACCCCCAAGCCATAAGACTCCTGAACAGCTAATCATGGCTACCCGGACTATTTGCACTGCCCCCCCACCCCATCCTTTTTACGCTGCTGCTACTCTGTTAATTATTTATGCATAGTCACTTTAACTCTACCCACATGTACATATTACTTAAACTACCTCAACTAGCCGGTGCCCCCGCACATTGACTCTGCACCGGTACCCCCCTGTATATATAGCCTCCCTACTGTTATTTTATTTTACTTCTGCTCTTTTTTTTCTCAACACTTTTTTGTTGTTGTTATATTTTACTTTTTTATTAAAAATAAATGCACTGTTGGTTAAGGGCTGTAAGTAAGCATTTCACTGTAATGTCTGCACCTGTTGTATTCGGCGCATGTGGCCAATAAAATTTGATTTGATTTGATTTTGAACCCTGCACCCCCAAGCTGCACTTTCCAGGAGCAGAGATGGCACCAGATCTCGAGAAAGGAGTAGAGATGGCACCAGCCGTCCAGAAAAGCTAAGAATATGTAAGTCTCCTGACCTCCTGACCTCCTGACCTGTGCCAATGATTTTCCTCTACAGTAAATACTGTATAGTCATATTGATTGGGCCAGCTCAAATCCTACCGAACTACATATAGGCTAATCCTACAAAAATAGTGTGGGAATTGCGTCCTCCGTTAATTTATATCAGAGATACGTGCATAAACATGCGAATGGCCAGACAGTGGTCAGGAAAAGGGCCTTGGAGGCAGTGGCGGCTCCTGAAAAAATTCTCAGGAGGGGCAATTTTTCTGATGATTTAGGTGACCTACACACATTTTAAAAAAGATGTGTCCAGCAACAACATGAAGACAGGGGCAGCATATAAGTCAATACCAGAAGCATTTATTGACTGATCTGGGGAGATGGATTCCAGTTTCTGTGACAGATTATAAATAATCTCTGATGCCTTTGTTATATTAGCTTTTGGTTGAATGTACTGTCGTAGTAAATATATAATGTTATAGCTTGGTCTGACTAAAATCTTGTGCATGACCCATTTTGTGTTGGGCGTTTGTTTTCAATCAATGCTGTTCCTATCCTATAACAATGGACAAAAGAGTCCTATCTTGTCAGCCTTGTCAGCAGGTGGCCAAGGACAACACCCACGCCATAGGTCTCTCAGTTCTTCCAACTCACGAGTTCTTGTTCTGAGGAACACACACACACACACACACACACACACACACACACACACACATCATCACTGATAACACACACACACACACACATCATCACTGTTAAACACACACACACACACACACAAAAATCCCCTCTCTTTAGGCTGAACATTTGAAGACAGAGAACCCGACTCAGAGCCAATGCAACAGTGGAGGGGACCTCGCCCAACTCATCAGGACCAATCAGAAGATCAGAACTACTAGATTCAACCTACATCATTTATTGTATAAAATGTCTGCACACAATGTTTTCGGGGCTCTCTTCAGATAGCTCCCTAAGAGTTTGACGAACGAGTCCGTGCACGCGATTCCAGATATCTTTACCTCTGAATAAACTGCCTTTATTATACCATATCCACCCTGTCCAAAGTCTCTACTTGGTCTCAGTTCTCCAGTAAACTTGTGATTATCAACAGTACACAACGGTAACAAACAATTGGGGGAACTCACGGGGCAGATAGTAAGGTCGCAGTGACACAGAAAGCAGTTCAATGTCGGGGTACAGAGTCGCTCTCTTACCAGGATCGATTTTCCCTGTGACTGTGTCAGATCGCGGTCCGCTCTGACCAGGGTGAAGCCGGCCGGCTCCACTTCTCTGTCCGGGACTCTGTCATCCAGCCAAGTCTCCCAGTTGTATTGGATTCCGCTGCCAGCAGCGTTTTCATTATTTAGTCCGTTCGTAGCGGGTATGTACACGATCAACAAGATCAGTCCAAAACCCACCACTGGAAATCCATGGTTGGCAGAATGTTTGTAAACTAAGTGTACAAATTAAAAACATAAAATAACGCCACTAAGTGTACAAATTAAAAACATAAGATAACGCCACACTGCAGGTCGCAACAGAGACGCTGCTAGCCGCTATTTTCTTAGTTACGTTCATGGTTACGTCACGTATGACGAAAGCGCGTAAGTGCAAGCCCACAGACACCCATAGAGATTGTATTGAAAGCTTTGAAATTTGAAAAAATAGATTTTACATGGGAGTCTATGACAGACTTCTGGGCGATTTTCAACATGACTGAAATCGCCCCAAAAACGGGCGGGGCCATTTGAAGCACGACTTTAGCCTGATTTGACATTTAGTGGCAGTCAGATCAGATTAGAACACTGATAACTACTGTTGCCGTGATATAATTGATTAGAAAAAAAATCCCTTCCTTTTCCCGTTTGGCAGTGCGTCGCCCATATCGCCCTATTGAACACACCGCCCCTGCTTGGAGGGGTACTGCCAGTACAGGGCCTGTCAACAACTAAGGCCTAACATAACCAAAACAGCAGAGGCCTTGGAGGGTTTTTTTCTATCAGATCCTGAACTCAAGCACTGACACTTCCAGCGAAGGAGAGATTGAGACTGAGCTATAGCTACTCTCTCCAGAGGTTACTGGTTAGTTTGACATTAGTTTGACATCCAACAGAGGGATAATTGAACAGTTTAACACAATTATTGGAGATGCATAATGGCCGAGGTGCATAAAGGTGTTGCTTAATGAAATATTATCCACCTCTACTGTTTCTGCCATGACACCTCCACACCTGTCCTACAGTGCAATGGAGACCAGAGACCATTCAATAGGAGGTTAGACTTAGTAGACGCATTGCTGACCAGAGACCATTCAATAGGAGAATAGACTTAGTAGACGCATTGGAGACCAGAGACCATTCAATAGGACAAGACTTAGTAGACACATTGGAGACCAGAGACTATTCAATAACACAAGACTTAGTAGACACATTGGAGACCAGAGACTATTCAATAACACAAGACTTAGTAGACACATTGGAGACCAGAGACCATTCAATAGGAGGTTAGACTTAGTAGACGCATTGGAGACCAGAGACCATTCAATAGGAGGTTAGACTTAGTAGACGCATTGGAGACCAGAGACTATTCAATAGGACAAGACTTAGTAGACACATTGGAGACCAGAGGCTATTCAATAACACAAGACTTAGTAGACACATTGGAGACCAGAGACTATTCAATAGGACAAGACTTAGTAGACACATTGGAGACCAGAGACTATTCAATAACACAATACTTAGTAGACACATTGGAGACCAGAGACTATTCAATAACACAATACTTAGTAGACGCATTGGAGACCAGAGACTATTCAATAGGACAATACTTAGTAGACGCATTGGAGACCAGAGACTATTCAATAGGAGGCTAGACTTAGTAGACACATTGGAGACCAGAGACTATTCAATAGGAGGTTAGACTTAGTAGACGCATTGGAGACCAGAGACTATTCAATAGGAGGCTAGACTTAGTAGACACATTGGAGACCAGAGACTATTCAATAGGAGGCTAGACTTAGTAGACACATTGGAGACCAGAGACTATTCAATAGGAGGCTAGACTTAGTAGACACATTGGAGACCAGAGGCTATTCAATAACACAAGACTTAGTAGACACATTGGAGACCAGAGACTATTCAATAACACAATACTTAGTAGACACATTGGAGACCAGAGACTATTCAATAGGACAAGACTTAGTAGACGCATTGCTGACCAGAGACCATTCAATAGGACAAGACTTAGTAGACGCATTGCTGACCAGAGACCATTCAATAGGAGGCTAGACTTAGTAGACACATTGGAGACCAGAGACTATTCAATAGGAGGTTAGACTTAGTAGACACATTGGAGACCAGAGACTATTCAATAGGAGGCTAGACTTAGTAGACGCATTGGAGACCAGAGACTATTCAATAGGACAAGACTTAGTAGACACATTGGAGACCAGAGAACATTCAATAGGACAGACTTAGTAGACACATTGGAGACCAGAGAACATTCAATAGGACAGACTTAGTAGACACATTGGAGACCAGAGACTATTCAATAGGACAGACTTAGTAGACACATTGGAGACCAGAGACTATTCAATAACACAAGACTTAGTAGACACATTGGAGACCAGAGACTATTCAATAACACAATACTTAGTAGACACATTGGAGACCAGAGACCATTCAATAGGAGGTTAGACTTAGTAGACACATTCCAGACCAGAGACTATTCAATAGGACAGACTTAGTAGACACATTGGAGACCAGAGACTATTCAATAGGACAGACTTAGTAGACACATTGGAGACCAGAGACTATTCAATAGGACAGACTTAGTAGACACATTGGAGACCAGAGACTATTCAATAACACAATACTTAGTAGACACATTGGAGACCAGAGACTATTCAATAGGACAAGACTTAGTAGACACATTGGAGACCAGAGACTATTCAATAGGACAAGACTTAGTAGACACATTGGAGACCAGAGACTATTCAATAACACAAGACTTAGTAGACACATTGGAGACCAGAGACCATTCAATAACACAAGACTTAGTAGACACATTGGAGACCAGAGACTATTCAATAGGACAAGACTTAGTAGACACATTCCAGACCAGAGACTATTCAATAACACAAGACTTAGTAGACACATTGGAGACCAGAGAACATTCAATAGGACAGACTTAGTAGACACATTGGAGACCAGAGACTATTCAATAGGACAGACTTAGTAGACACATTGGAGACCAGAGACTATTCAATAACACAAGACTTAGTAGACACATTGGAGACCAGAGACTATTCAATAACACAATACTTAGTAGACACATTGGAGACCAGAGACCATTCAATAGGAGGTTAGACTTAGTAGACACATTCCAGACCAGAGACTATTCAATAGGACAGACTTAGTAGACACATTGGAGACCAGAGACTATTCAATAGGACAGACTTAGTAGACACATTGGAGACCAGAGACTATTCAATAGGACAGACTTAGTAGACACATTGGAGACCAGAGACTATTCAATAACACAATACTTAGTAGACACATTGGAGACCAGAGACTATTCAATAGGACAAGACTTAGTAGACACATTGGAGACCAGAGACTATTCAATAGGACAAGACTTAGTAGACACATTGGAGACCAGAGACCATTCAATAACACAAGACTTAGTAGACACATTGGAGACCAGAGACTATTCAATAGGACAAGACTTAGTAGACACATTGGAGACCAGAGACTATTCAATAACACAAGACTTAGTAGACACATTGGAGACCAGAGACCATTCAATAACACAAGACTTAGTAGACACATTGGAGACCAGAGACTATTCAATAGGACAAGACTTAGTAGACACATTGGAGACCAGAGACCATTCAATAGGAGGTTAGACTTAGTAGACACATTGGAGACCAGAGGCTATTCAATAACACAAGACTTAGTAGACACATTGGAGACCAGAGACCATTCAATAACACAAGACTTAGTAGACACATTGGAGACCAGAGACCATTCAATAGGAGGCTAGACTTAGTAGACACATTCCAGACCAGAGACCATTCAATAGGAGGTTAGACTTAGTAGACACATTGGAGACCAGAGACTATTCAATAACACAAGACTTAGTAGACACATTGGAGACCAGAGACTATTCAATAACACAAGACTTAGTAGACACATTGGAGACCAGAGGCTATTCAATAACACAATACTTAGTAGACACATTCCAGACCAGGGACTATTCAATAGGAGGTTAGACTTAGTAGACACATTGGAGACCAGAGACTATTCAATAGGAGGCTAGACTTAGTAGACACATTGGAGACCAGAGACTATTCAATAGGAGGCTAGACTTAGTAGACACATTGGAGACCAGAGACTATTCAATAGGAGGCTAGAGTTAGTAGACACATTGCAGACCAGAGGCTATTCAATAGGAGGTTAGACTTAGTAGACACATTGGAGACCAGAGGCTATTCAATAGGAGGCTAGACTTAGTAGACACATTGGAGACCAGAGACTATTCAATAGGAGGCTAGAGTTAGTAGACACATTGCAGACCAGAGGCTATTCAATAGGAGGTTAGACTTAGTAGACACATTGGAGACCAGAGACCATTCAATAGGAGGTTAGACTTAGTAGACACATTGGAGACCAGAGACTATTCAATAACACAAGACTTAGTAGACACATTGGAGACCAGAGAACATTCAATAGGAGGCTAGAGTTAGTAGACACATTGGAGACCAGAGACTATTCAATAGGACAAGACTTAGTAGACACATTGCAGACCAGAGGCTATTCAATAGGACAAGACTTAGTAGACACATTGCAGACCAGAGGCTATTCAATAGGACAAGACTTAGTAGACACATTGGAGACCAGAGACCATTCAATAGGAGGCTAGAGTTAGTAGACACATTGGAGACCAGAGACTATTCAATAGGACAAGACTTAGTAGACACATTGCAGACCAGAGGCTATTCAATAGGACAAGACTTAGTAGACACATTGCAGACCAGAGGCTATTCAATAGGACAAGACTTAGTAGACACATTGGAGACCAGAGACCATTCAATAGGAGGTTAGACTTAGTAGACACATTGGAGACCAGAGACTATTCAATAGGAGGTTAGACTTAGTAGACACATTGTAGACAAGAGACCATTCAATAGGAGGTTAGACTTAGTAGACACATTGGAGACCAGAGACTATTCAATAGGAGGTTAGACTTAGTAGACACATTGGAGACCAGAGACTATTCAATAGGAGGCTAGACTTAGTAGACACATTGGAGACCAGAGACTATTCAATAGGAGGCTAGACTTAGTAGACACATTGGAGACCAGAGACTATTCAATAGGAGGCTAGACTTAGTAGACACATTGGAGACCAGAGACTATTCAATAGGAGGCTAGACTTAGTAGACACATTGGAGACCAGAGGCTATTCAATAACACAAGACTTAGTAGACACATTCCAGACCAGAGACTATTCAATAGGAGGCTAGACTTAGTAGACACATTGGAGACCAGAGACCATTCAATAACACAATACTTAGTAGACACATTGGAGACCAGAGACTATTCAATAACACAAGACTTAGTAGACACATTGGAGACCAGAGACTATTCAATAACACAATACTTAGTAGACACATTGGAGACCAGAGACTATTCAATAACACAATACTTAGTAGACGCATTGCTGACCAGAGACTATTCAATAGGACAATACTTAGTAGACGCATTGGAGACCAGAGACTATTCAATAACACAAGACTTAGTAGACGCATTGCTGACCAGAGACTATTCAATAGGACAATACTTAGTAGACGCATTGGAGACCAGAGACCATTCAATAACACAAGACTTAGTAGACACATTGCAGACCAGAGACTATTCAATAGGACAAGACTTAGTAGCAGCTTGGTCCCCCAGTGACTTGGTTTGTCACTAGATAGCATATTGGTTCCCTATTGACTTGGTTTGTCACTAAATAGCAGGGAGCCCCCAGTGACTTGGTTTGTCACTAGATGGCAGGGGGCCCCCAGTGACTTGGTTTATCCATAGATAGCAGCTTGGTCCCGCAGTGACTTGGTTTGTCACTAAATAGCAGGGAGCCCCCATTGACTTGGTTTGTCACTAGATAGCATCTTGGTCCCACAGTGATTTGGTTTGTCACTAGATAGCAGGCTGGTCCCCCATTGACTTGGTTTGTCACTAGATAGCAGCCTGGTCCCCCATTGACTTGGTTTGTCACTAGATAGCAGCCTGGTCCCCCAGTGACTTGGTTTGTCACTAGATAGCAGGCTGGTCCCCCATTGACTTGGTTTGTCACTAGATAGCAGGCTGGTCCCCCATTGACTTGGTTTGTCACTAGATAGCAGGCTGGTCCCCCATTGACTTGGTTTGTCACTAGATAGCAGCCTGGTCCCCCATTGACTTGGTTTGTCACTAGATAGCAGCCTGGTCCCACAGTGGCTTGGTTTGTTACTAGATAGCAGGGAGCCCCAGTGACTTGGTTTGTCACTAGATAGCAGCCTGGTCCCCCCATTGACTTGGTTTGTCACTAGATAGCAGCCTGGTCCCCCAGTGACTTGGTTTGTCACTAGATAGCAGCCTGGTCCCCCAGTGACTTGGTTTGTCACTAGATAGCAGGCTGATCCCCCAGTGACTTGATTTGTCACTATATAGCAGGCTGGTCCCCCATTGACTTGGTTTGTCACTAGATAGCTGGCTGGTCCCGCATTGACTTGGTTTGTCACTAGATAGCAGCCTGGTCCCCCATTGACTTGGTTTGTCACTAGATAGCAGCCTGGTCCCCCATTGACTTGGTTTGTCACTAGATAGCAGCCTGGTCCCACAGTGGCTTGGTTTGACACTAAATAGCAGGGAGCCCCAGTGACTTGGTTTGTCACTAGATAGCAGCCTGGTCCCCCAGTGACCTGGTTTGTCACTAGATAGCAGCCTGGTCCCCCATTGACTTGGTTTGTCACTAGATAGCAGCCTGGTCCCCCAGTGACTTGGTTTGTCACTAGATAGCAGGCTGGTCCCCCATTGACTTGGTTTGTCACTAGATAGCAGGCTGGTCCCCCATTGACTTGGTTTGTCACTAGATAGCAGGCTGGTCCCCAATTGACTTGGTTTGTCACTAGATAGCAGCCTGGTCCCCCATTGACTTGGTTTGTCACTAGATAGCAGCCTGGTCCCACAGTGGCTTGGTTTGACACTAAATAGCAGGGAGCCCCAGTGACTTGGTTTGTCACTAGATAGCAGCCTGGTCCCACAGTGGCTTGGTTTGACACTAAATAGCAGGGAGCCCCAGTGACTTGGTTTGTCACTAGATAGCAGCTTGGTCCCCCAGTGACTTGGTTTGTCACTAGATAGCAGGGGGCCCCCAGTGACTTGGTTTGTCACTAGATAGCAGCCTGGTCCCCCAGTGACTTGGTTTGTTACTAGATAGAAGCTTGGTCCCCCAGTGACTTGGTTTGTCACCATTTAGCAGTTGTCCCCAAGTGACTTGGTTTGTCACTAGATAGCATCTTGGTCCACCAGTGATTTGGTTTGTCACCAGATAGCAGCTTGGACCCCAGTGACTTGGTTTGTCACTAGATAGCATCTTGGTTCCCTATTGACTTGGTTTGTCACTAGATAGCATCTTGGTCCCGCAGTGACTTGGTTTGTCACTAGATAGCTGGCTGGTCCCCCATTGACTTGGTTTGTCACTAGATAGCAGGCTGGTCCCCCATTGACTTGGTTTGTCACTAGATAGCTGGCTGGTCCCCCATTGACTTGGTTTGTCACTAGATAGCAGGGGGCCCCTGGTGACTTGGTTTGTCACTAGATAGCATCTTGGTCCCACAGTTATTTGGTTTGTCACTAGATAGCAGCCTGGTCCCACAGTGACTTGGTTTGACACTAAATAGCAGGGAGCCCAAGTGACTTGGTTTGTCACTAGATAGCAGCCTGGTCCCCCAGTGACCTGGTTTGTCACTAGATAGCAGCCTGGTCCCCCATTGACTTGGTTTGTCACTAGATAGCAGCCTGGTCCCCCATTGACTTGGTTTGTCACTAGATAGCAGCCTGGTCCCCCAGTGACCTGGTTTGTCACTAGATAGCAGCCTGGTCCCCCATTGACTTGGTTTGTCACTAGATAGCAGCCTGGTCCCCCAGTGACTTGGATTGTCACTAGATAGCTGGCTGGTCCCCCATTGACTTGGTTTGTCACTAGATAGCAGGCTGGTCCCCCATTGACTTGGTTTGTCACTAGATAGCAGCCTGGTCCCCCATTGACTTGGTTTGTCACTAGATAGCAGCCTGGTCCCCCAGTGACTTGGTTTGTCACTAGATAGCAGGCTGGTCCCCCATTGACTTGGTTTGTCACTAGATAGCAGGCTGGTCCCCCATTGACTTGGTTTGTCACTAGATAGCTGGCTGGTCCCCCATTGACTTGGTTTGTCACTAGATAGCAGCCTGGTCCCCCATTGACTTGGTTTGTCACTAGATAGCAGGCTGGTCCTCCATTGACTTGGTTTGTCACTAGATAGCAGCCTGGTCCCCCATTGACTTGGTTTGTCACTAGAAAGCAGCCTGGTCCCACAGTGGCTTGGTTTGACACTAAATAGCAGGGAGCCCCAGTGACTTGGTTTGTCACTAGATAGCAGCCTGGTCCCCCAGTGACCTGGTTTGTCACTAGATAGCAGCCTGGTCCCCCATTGACTTGGTTTGTCACTAGATAGCAGCCTGGTCCCCAATTGACTTGGTTTGTCACTAGATAGCAGCCTGGTCCCCCATTGACTTGGTTTGTCACTAGATAGCAGCCTGGTCCCACAGTGGCTTGGTTTGACACTAAATAGCAGGGAGCCCCAGTGACTTGGTTTGTCACTAGATAGCAGCCTGGTCCCCCATTGACTTGGTTTGTCACTAGATAGCACCCTGGTCCCACAGTGGCTTGGTTTGACACTAAATAGCAGGGAGCCCCAGTGACTTGGTTTGTTACTAGATAGCAGCTTGGTCCCACAGTGACCTGGTTTGTTACTAAATAGCAGCCTGGTCCCCCATTGACTTGGTTTGTTACTAGATAGCATCTTGGTCCGACAGTTATTTGGTTTGTCACTAGATAGCAGTCTGGTCCCCCACTGACTTGATTTGTCACTAGATAGCTGGCTGGTCCCCCATTGACTTGGTTTGTCACTAGATAGCAGGCTGGTCCCCCATTGACTTGGTTTGTCACTAGATAGCAGCCTGGTCCCCCATTGACTTGGTTTGTCACTAGATAGCAGCCTGGTCCCCCAGTGACTTGGTTTGTTACTAGATAGCATCTTGGTCCGACAGTTATTTGGTTTGTCACTAGATAGCAGTCTGGTCCCCCATTGACTTGATTTGTCACTAGATAGCAGCCTGGTCCCCCATTGACTTGGTTTGTCACTAGATAGCAGCCTGGTCCCCCATTGACTTGGTTTGTCACTAAATAGCAGGGAGCCCCCAGTGACTTGGTTTGTTACTAGATAGCAGCTTGGTCCCACAGTGACCTGGTTTGTTACTAAATAGCAGCCTGGTCCCCCATTGACTTGGTTTGTTACTAGATAGCATCTTGGTCCGACAGTTATTTGGTTTGTCACTAGATAGCTGGCTGGTCCCCCATTGACTTGGTTTGTCACTAGATAGCAGCCTGGTCCCCCATTGACTTGGTTTGTTACTAGATAGCATCTTGGTCCCACAGTTATTTGGTTTGTCACTAGATAGCAGCCTGGTCCCACAGTGACTTGGTTTGACACTAAATAGCAGGGAGCCCCAGTGACTTGGTTTGTCACTAGATAGCAGGCTGGTCCCCCATTGACTTGGTTTGTCACTAGATAGCAGCCTGGTCCCCCATTGACTTGGTTTGTCACTAGATAGCAGCCTGGTCCCCCAGTGACTTGGTTTGTTACTAGATAGCATCTTGGTCCGACAGTTATTTGGTTTGTCACTAGATAGCAGTCTGGTCCCCCATTGACTTGATTTGTCACTAGATAGCAGCCTGGTCCCCCATTGACTTCGTTTGTCACTAGATAGCAGCCTGGTCCCCCATTGACTTGGTTTGTCACTAAATAGCAGGGAGCCCCCAGTGACTTGGTTTGTTACTAGATAGCAGCTTG
This sequence comes from Coregonus clupeaformis, assembly GCF_020615455.1. Taxonomy (NCBI): domain Eukaryota; kingdom Metazoa; phylum Chordata; class Actinopteri; order Salmoniformes; family Salmonidae; genus Coregonus; species Coregonus clupeaformis. The sequence goes on from NW_025534250.1 coordinate 104,195, forward strand.
GTCCCACAGTGACCTGGTTTGTTACTAAATAGCAGGGAGCCCCCAGTGACTTGGTTTGTTACTAGATAGCAGCTTGGTCCCACAGTGACCTGGTTTGTTACTAGATAGCATCTTGGTCCCACAGTTATTTGGTTTGTCACTAGATAGCAGCCTGGTCCCACAGTGGCTTGGTTTGACACTAAATAGCAGGGAGCCCCAGTGACTTGGTTTGTCACTAGATAGCATCTTGGTCCCACAGTGACTTGGTTTGTCACTAGATAGCATATTGGTCCCACAGTGACTTGGTTTGTCACTAGATAGCATATTGGTCCCACAGTGACTTGGTTTGTCACTAGATAGCATATTGGTCCCACAGTGACTTGGTTTGTCACTAGATAGCATCTTGGTCCCCCAGTGACTTGGTTTGTCACTAGATAGTGTTCGGGGTACTCCCGAGTGGCGCAGTGGTCTAAGGTGCTGCATCGCAGTGCTAGCTGTGCCACTAGAGATCCTGGTTCGAATCCAGGCTCTGTTGTAGCCGGCCGTGACCGGGAGACCCATGGGGCAGCGTACAATTGGCCCAGGGTAGGGGAGGGAATGGCCGGCAGGGATGTAGCTCAGTTGGTAGGGTTGTGGGTTGGATTCCCACGGGGGGCCAGTATGAAAAAATAAATAAAAATAATGATTCACTAACTGTAAGTCGCTCTGGATAAGAGCGTCTGCTAAATGACTAAAATGTAATATAAATCTAATCCCCCAGTGACTTGGTTTGTCACTAGATAGCAGGGGGCCCCCAGTGACTTGGTTTGTCACTAGATAGCAGGCTGGTCCCCCATTGACTTGGTTTGTCACTAGATAGCAGCTTGGTCCCCCAGTGACTTGGTTTGTCACCAGTTAGCAGGTGTCCCCAAGTGACTTGGTTTGTCACTAGATAGCATCTTGGTCCACCAGTGATTTGGTTTGTCACTAGATAGCAGCCTGGTCCCCCAGTGACTTGGTTTGTCACTAAATAGCAGCTTGGTCCCCCAGTGACTTGATTTGTCACTAGATAGCAGCTTGGTTCCCTATTGACTTGGTTTGTCACTAGATAGCTGGGGGCCTCCAGTGATTTGGTTTGTCACTAGATAGCAGGGGGCCCCCAGTGACTTGGTTTGTCACTAAATAGCAGCTTGGTCCCCCAGTGACTTGGTTTGTCACTAGATAGCAGCTTGGTCCCCCAGTGACTTGGTTTATCACTAGATAGCAGGTAAGGGTTATGGTTAAGGTTAGGGTAAGGGTTAAGGTTAAGGCTAGGGTCCCAAGGATTACAGATAGCACTAACCATTTCGACAGCACAGTCAAATATTTGTATATATCATTGCTTTATCTGTGGCACGGTCAACGCATTAATCGATCGCAGATTTATATACCGGTAGTCACCTCCCAGGCTGCGTAGTGGAGCGTAGAGAATATGATTGTGGAGCCTGTTTAGTCGGAGATGGATAATGGCTCTTTCCCGAGGTCTGAGATGCTGTGCCCGTGTGTTTTCCTGGATACCTGTCCTCATAATCACCTCCGTGGTGCTGTGGTCCTACTACGCCTATGTATTTGAGCTATGTTTATGTAAGTATGGGAATTATGAATGTTTGTCTGTTATGTTTTCGTCGTATTGTCCGCGATGGTAGCTAGCTAACGTTACTGACACTGAAGCTCCAATGCAAAATGCCCTTTAAACCTGCTAGCCAAATCTAGCATCATGCTAACCAGGAAGTGGGGGTTTTTCAGAATGGAGCCTTTCTTAACAAATCTAGCTAGTATGATCATATTGTACTGTTTTTTTCCCCCCAATTCCATTTGATAACGAATTATACTGGTGTTACATTTACCTACCAAATCTAACAAATAAATAAAAACATAGCTAGCTATATATTTAAAGGTAATTAACGTTACAAAATGTAGCTAGTAGCTAGCTAGCTACCTATGTTGTGATAAGACAGTATATTAGCTAGCTAGCTACTGTAACTACAGGTGTGAAGTAATCACTGTCTAAACTGTCAGACTGTAACATGGTGTTTTGTTGGCCAACAACAGATATGTGTCAGTCACTGTCTTCACACCCCAGTGTGAGCAGCCTCAGCAACCAAAAAGCTTTGCTACATCAGCTGTTTTCATGTCAATAATTCATAACAATTGTCAATAATTCATAATAATGTGTGTTCTTTACAGTCACTATCAGCAACACATTGGAGAAGGGTGAGTTTTTAACACATAGGCTTTAATCCGTGGTCAGATTAGTCATCTGACATCTTGTAGACACTTGAATATCAGCTTGATAGGCGTAGTTCCCTAAGTGTTGCACCTGTCTACGTTTCCAGTGGCCTACCTGCTGGTGTTCCATGTGTGTTTTGTGATGTTCTCCTGGACCTATTGGAAGGCCATCTTCACTCCTCCTGCTTCACCCTGTAAGAAGGTAGGACTGCAGGGCCTTAATGATTTAATGAGTTTTTTATTTTTCAAATCCGTTTTGGAATACTGACTGTCCAAACAGCAAGTTACAAAGTGACTTGGATTTGTGTGTGTTCAGACAGCGGGTCATTTGCTGACTTGGCTACACAAGTTGTCATAGTAACGACGGGTGTTGGGGGCAGTGGTGTAGGCTGATCGGTGGTGCTCATAGTGTGCTTCCCGTCACTCAGAAGTTATGTAGCAAGCTAAGGTGACAACAATGCCTGCCATGGACGTTTCCCAGTTGCTTTGAATGTTCAAAATCATAGTGTAAGGACATTTTTAAAGCCTCAAAGGATGAGATGATCCCAACTTTCAAAACGAGTCCTTTTTGTCTAGCCACAGCAGTCAACTAGCTAGCTAGGTAGCTGGTTAGCTTTCTAGCACATTCACTAATTAACAAGCTAGTTGGCTACCACATGTTCTTGTCAGACTGTCAACAGAGTAGCTAGCAAGCAACGAGATATGCCAAATAACAGTCTAAAAACCCCTTGAGGGCAAATAAATCAGATTTGACCGTTCAGACAAGTTGCAATGTTGCTTTAAATATCTGATTCCATGTGCTCTTTGGCTGTTCAGACTGCAGGAAAAAGTACAGATTTGAAATCGGATATGCAAAATATTTGGATTTCAGTCACTTCAAACTGACAGTGTGAAAAAGGCTATATACAGTACATGCTTAGCCTATAACAAGCAGCCTAATAGAGCATGATCCCTGTTGACTAACATAATCCCTTCGCTTTTTATGTTGCTGAAAGCTTTTGAATATAATGTTGTCTATAATAACCATAGAACGTTGTGCTCATAATCATGAGGTGATTCAAAGCCCTGTGTTATCAGCTTGTGAATGGTTCAAGTTCCAGCTGTTGTATTCAGATAAGGAGCGTTATGAGAGAGAGGAGATGCTCATACATGCTTCATCAAGGCTCATACATGCTTGATCAAGGCTCATACATGCTTCATCAAGGCTCATACATGCTTGATCAAGGCTCATACATGCTTGATCAAGGCTCATACATGCTTGATCAAGGCTCATACATGCTTCATCAAGGCTCATACATGCTTGATCAAGGCTCATACATGCTTGATCAAGGCTCATACATGCTTGATCAAGGCTCATACATGCTTGATCAAGGCTCATACATGCTTCATCAAGGCTCATACATGCTTGATCAAGGCTCATACATGCTTCATCAAGGCTCATACATGCTTCATCAAGGCTCATACATGCTTGATCAAGGCTCATACATGCTTCATCAAGGCTCATACATGCTTCATCAAGGCTCATACATGCTTCATCAAGGCTCATACATGCTTATAAGCAGTGGTAGAGCATTCTAACATGTGGTTGTTGGTTCCAGTTCCATCTGTCGTACTCTGATAAGGAGCGTTATGAGAGGGAGGAGAGGCCTGATGGTCAGAAACAGATCCTGGTGGACATCGCTAAGAGACTCCCCATCTTCACCAGAGCTACGTCTGGAGGTGAACCACTCATATCTAGAGCAGCGTCCCAAATGGTACCCTTTGTAGTGCACTACATAATGAATATAGTGCCAATGGGACGCACCCTATCTTCTCCAGTCCTGTTAGCAAACAGATCAAACATGACGTACTGTTACCCATCAGTTTGTCATCTACAACCTAATATCCTCCAGCCTCGAAGTGTCTGTAAGATAAGATAAGGGAAGTGGAGGATCATATGGCTTCTCGTGTGTGTTGTGTGTGTGTGTGTTGTGTTGTGTGTGTGTTGTGTGTTGTGTGTGTGTTGTGTGTGTTGTGTGTGTTGTGTGTTGTGTGTTGTGTGTGTGTGTGTTGTGTGTGTGTGTGTGTGTGTGTGTGTGTGTGTGTTGTGTGTGTGTGTGTGTGTGTTGTGTGTGTGTGTGTGTGTTGTGTGTGTGTGTGTGTGTGTGTGTGTGTGTGTGTGTGTGTGTGTGTGTGTGTGTTGTGTGTATGTGTGTGTGTTGTGTGTATGTGTGTATGTGTGTGTGTTGTGTGTGTTGTGTGTATGTGTATGTGTGTGTGTGTGTGTGTTGTGTGTATGTGTGTGTGTGTGTGTGTGTGTGTGTGTGTGTGTGTGTGTGGTTGTGTGTCCCCTCAGCCATCAGGTTCTGTGACCGATGCCAGGTGCTGAAGCCTGACCGCAGTCACCACTGCTCTGTCTGTGAAACGTAAGTCTCCTCCCCTGCTCTGTCACACAGACCCATACCTGTCTCCCTGTCTGTGGACAGGTAACACTGATCTGATTGGACAGCATTAGGAAGGTCACACCAGTCCACCTCTGATTGGACAGCATTAGGAAGGTGACACCAGTCCACCTCTGATTGGACAGCATTAGAAAGGTGACACCAGTCCACCTCTGATTGGACAGCATTAGAAAGGTGACACCAGTCCACCTCTGATTGGACAGCATTAGAAAGGTGACACCAGTCCCACCTCTGATTGGACAGCATTAGAAAGGTGACACCAGTCCACCTCTGATTGGACAGCATTAGAAAGGTGACACCAGTCCACCTCTGATTGGACAGCATTAGAAAGGTGACACCAGTCCACCTCTGATTGGACAGCATTAGAAAGGTGACACCAGTCCACCTCTGATTGGACAGCATTAGAAAGGTGACACCAGTCCACCTCTGATTGGACAGCATTAGAAAGGTGACACCAGTCCACCTCTGATTGGACAGCATTAGAAAGGTGACACCAGTCCACCTCTGATTGGACAGCATTAGAAAGGTGACACCAGTCCACCTCTGATTGGACAGCATTAGGATCTCTTGTTTACCTGGAGAACAACAGCTGTCCTGTTAATGATGATGACTAAACTCTGGCCAACTACTAGGCCCTTCCTTCCCTGGGGGCCTGACTGATGAATGGGCTGTGGAAATACTGAAATCGGACATGTTTACTGCAATTGTGTATAGACAGACATTTCAACCCCAAAATTAATCTCTTTACAGTTTTCTCAAAGTAAATAAAAAAGTTGCACACCTTTTATGTTGATGTAAGAATGGTTGAATGTTGAATTTTCATACATTTTCTAATGGTAGTTGCTTACTTTAAACCTGTCCAGTGATATGTGTTGTCTGTTGCAGGTGTGTCCTGAAGATGGATCATCACTGTCCATGGTGGGTGGTTAATACTGTCTGTTCATTATGTATTAGCTGTAAATACGTACATTTTGTAATAACATTTAGTAAGTAAATAAATTACGTCTTTCATTTGATCCTGATGCTACTGTGTCTGTCTGTCTCTCTCTCTCCAGGGTGAATAACTGCGTATCTCTCTGTCTCTCTTTCTCTCTCTCCAGGGTGAATAACTGTGCATCTCTCTTTCTCTTTCTCTCTCTCTCTCTCTCTCTCTCTCTCTCTCTCTCTCTCTCTCTCTCTCTCTCTCTCTCCAGGGTGAATAACTGCGTATCTCTCTCTTTCTCTCACTCTCTCTCTCTCTCTCTCCCTCTCTCTCTCTGTCTCTCTTTCTCTCTCTCCAGGGTGAATAACTGTGCATCTCTCTCTCTCTTTCTCTCACTCTCTCTCTCTCTCTCTCTCCAGGGTGAATAACTGCGTATCTCTCTCTCTTGCACGCTCTCTGTCTGTCTCTTTCTCTCCAGGTTGAATAACTGTGTATCAATTCAATTTGCTTTATTGGCATGACGTAACAATGTACATATTGCCAAAGCGTACTTTAGAGATGAAGTGATACATTTACAATATTAACATAATTAAAATTATAATTATCAATATTGTCAACGGGACAATCCGTAACAACAATAATCAAGGGTCAAAATAACCATTGAACAATAACAATATAGAGGACATGTGCAGGTTGGTTGGTCTGTCAGACACTGTCCCTCATCTTATGGCAGGCAGCAATGTAGTGCGCTGCCAATCCACAGCTCTCTGAGTCCTCCCCCAACAGGACGGGAAGCCTGAGTCCTCCCCCAACAGGACGGGTAGCCTGAGACCTCCCCCAACAGGACGGGAAGCCTGAGTCCTCCCCCAACAGGACGGGAAGCCTGAGTCCTCCCCCAACAGGACGGGTAGCCTGAGACCTCCCCCAACAGGACGGGAAGCCTGAGTCCTCCCCCAACAGGACGGGAAGCCTGAGTCCTCCCCCAACAGGACGGGTAGCCTGAGTCCTCCCCCAACAGGACGGGAAGCCTGAGTCCTCCCCCAACAGGACGGGTAGCCTGAGACCTCCCCCAACAGGACGGGTAGCCTGAGTCCTCCCCCAACAGGACGGGTAGCCTGAGACCTCCCCCAACAGGACGGGAAGCCTGAGTCCTCCCCCAACAGGACGGGTAGCCTGAGACCTCCCCCAACAGGACGGGAAGCCTGAGTCCTCCCCCAACAGGACGGGTAGCCTGAGTCCTCCCCCAACAGGGACGGGTAGCCTGAGTCCTCCCCCAACAGGACGGGTAGCCTGAGTCCTCCCCCAACAGGACGGGTAGCCTGAGTCCTCCCCCAACAGGACGGGTAGCCTGAGTCCTCCCCCAACAGGAAGGGTAGCCTGAGTCCTCCCCCAACAGGACGGGTAGCCTGAGTCCTCCCCCAACAGGACGGGGAGCCTGAGTCCTCCCCCAACAGGACGGGGAGCCTGAGTCCTCCCCCAACAGGACGGGTAGCCTGAGTCCTCCCCCAACAGGAAGGGTAGCCTGCGTCCTCCCCCAACAGGACGGGTAGGCTGTGTCCTCCCCCAACAGGACGGGTAGCCTGAGTCCTCCCCCAACAGGACGGGTAGCCTGCGTCCTCCCCCAACAGGACGGGTAGCCTGCGTCCTCCCCCAACAGGACGGGTAGCCTGCGTCCTCCCCCAACAGGACGGGTAGCCTGAGTCCTCCCCCAACAGGACGGGTAACCTGAGTCCTCCCCCAACAGGACGGGTAGCCTGAGTCCTCCCCCAACAGGACGGGTAGCCTATTCTCATCAGAGAGGTCTTTGAAACCTTGAATAAGGGTTTCATATTGGGGGAAATGACGCTCTCTAATTGTTTTATAATGTTGACATTTTGTCAGGAAATGCAGCTCTGTCTCAGGTTCTGCTGTGGTGCAGTGGTTGCACAGCCTTTCCTCTACAGGGAGCCAGGTTTTCCTGTGTCTACCCTTCTCAATGGCAAGGCTGGGCTCACTGAGCCTGTACTTTGTCAAGGTTTTTCTAAGGTTTTGATCAGTAACCATGGTCAGATAGTTTGCCACGGTGTACTGTCGATTTAGGGCCAGATAGCACTGCATTTTGCTTGTGCTTGTGTTTCCCAATAAGTAATGTAGTTTTGTAATTGTTGTAATTTGGTTTATTCTGATTGATTGGATGTTCTGGTCCTGAGGCTTCAGTGTGTTAGTAGAACAGGTTTGTGAACTCAGCGCCAGGACCAGCTGGATGAGGGGACTCTTTTCTTTGCTCAGCTCTTGGCATCGCAGGGCTTGGTAATGATATGAGAGGGGGTCACTGTATTTTAGATGTTTCCAAAACTCAATTGCTCTTTTTTTAGTTTGTATTATTAGTGGATATTGGCCTAATTCTGCCCTGCATGCATTGTTTGTAGTTTTCCTCTGGACATGTAGGAGAATCTTACAGAACTCTGCATGCAGGGTTCCAATGGGGTGTTTGTCCCATTTGGTGAAATCTTGTTTTGCAAATGGACCCCACACCTCGCTGCTATAAAGTGCAATTGGTTCAGTGACACATTCAATTAGTTTTTAGGCAGATTTGAATAGGTATTTGAATTAGTTTTTTAATTGCGTAGAATGCCCTGCATGCGTTCTCTCTGTTCATTCACTGCCTCATTAAGGTGTCCAGTTGAGCTTATTGTAGTGTGTGCTGTACTCTATATATTTAAACCTAAGTAATTATAGTGTATTTTGTACCGATTGAGAACTTTGGTCTAATTCCCTGAGATCTTCTCTGGAAGATCATTATTTGAGTCTTTTTGGGGTTTACTGCCAGGGCCCAGGTCTGACAGTACTGCTCTAGCAGGTCCAGGCTCTGCTGTAGGCCATGTGCTGTGGGTTTACTGCCAGGGCCCAGGTCTGTCAGTACTGCTCTAGCAGGTCCAGGCTCTGCTGTAGGCCATGTGCTGTGGGTTTACTGCCAGGGCCCAGGTCTGTCAGTACTGCTCTAGCAGGTCCAGGCTCTGCTGTAGGCCATGTGCTGTGGGTTTACTGCCAGGGCCCAGGTCTGTCAGTACTGCTCTAGCAGGTCCAGGCTCTGCTGTAGGCCATGTGCTGTGGGTGACAGCAGGCACAGGTCATCTGCCAAGAGCAGGCATTTAACCTCTGAATTGTGGAGACTAACACCAGGGGCTGAGGATTTTTCTAGAACAGTGGCCAATTCGTTGATGTAAATATTGAAGAGTGCAGGGCTCAGATTACAACCCTGGCGAAGGCCCCGCCCCTGGTTAAAGAATTCTGTTATTTTCTTGCCAATTTTGATACTGCATGTATTTAATTTAATTATGTCATATGTTTTTACCCCTACACCACTCTCAATAACTTTGTAGAACATTCCTGTATGCCAAATAGAATCAAGTGCTTTTTGGAAGTCGATAAAGCAAGCGTATATTTGGGTATTATTTTGGTGGACATGTTTATCTATCAGGGTGTGTAGGGTGTAAATAGGATCGGTCGTGTGATGTTTTGGTATAAATTCAATTTGGCTTTTACTCAAGACATTGTATTATTAAGGAAGTTTAGAACTCTTACATTTATAATACTACAGAAAACCTTCCCCAGGTTACTGTTCACACAAATGCCTCTGGAATTGTTAGGGTCAAATTTGTCTCCGTTCTTAAAGATTGGGGTTATGAGTCCTTGATTCCAGATGTCAGGGAAATAACCTACACTCAGGATCAAATTAAACAGTTTTAATATAGCCAATTGACATTTTGCACTAGTGAATTTGAGCATCTCATTTAGGGTGACATCAGGTCCACATGCTTTTTTTAATTTGAGGGCCTGACGTTTCTTAAAGAGCTCTGTGTTAGTAATTGGGGAGTCCAATGGATGTCCTTTTTATAGCTTTTTCTAATCCATTCAACTTCTCATGAATTTGTCATTGTTCTGCGTTTGTGTCAATTTGAACGGTGTTGTAGAGTGTTTTAAAGTGGGCTGTCCATATGTCACCATTTTGTATCGCTAATTCCTATAGTTTCGATTTTTTGGGGGGGGTTTACCAATTTTGCCAGAAGTTGTTTGTGTTTATGGACTCCTAAATTAGTGTCAGCCGCTTGCTGTTGGACTGGGCTGGTTGGTTCAGCTGCTTGCTGTTGGACCGGGCTGGTTGGTTCAGCTGCTTGCTGTTGGACTGGGCTGGTTGGTTCAGCCGCTTGCTGTTGGACTGGGCTGGTTGGTTCAGCTGTTGGACTGGGCTGGTTGGTTCAGCCGCTTGCTGTTGGACTGGGCTGTTTGGTTCAGCTGTTGGACTGGGCTGGTTGGTTCAGCTGCTTGCTGTTGGACTGGGCTGGTTGGTTCTGCTGCTTGCTGTTGGACTGGGCTGGTTGGTTCAGCCGCTTGCTGTTGGACTGGGCTGGTTGGTTCAGCTGCGTGCTGTTGGACTGGGCTGGTTGGTTCAGCTGCTTGCTGTAGGACCGGGCTGGTTGGTTCTGCTGCTTGCTGTAGGACCGGGCTGGTTGGTTCTGCTGCTTGCTGTAGGACCGGGCTGGTTGGTTCTGCCGCTTGCTGTAGGACTGGGCTGGTTGGTTCTGAGTCTACGTTTATAGAGTTTTAAAGTCTCATAGTAATAAAGGTGTAATTCACCATTATGAATGGTATGTGGTATCCAGAAAGTTATCTAAAAGTGTTTGGATATTTTGGTTACTGGTTGCTTTCTGGGTATTCTTCTGTTCTGTTTTGGGCCCATCTGTATGAGTTTCTGATGTTGTGCAGCTCACTGGGCTGTTTCCATGTTGTCTGTGATCAGACAGAGGTGTTAGTGGCTTGACGGTGAATGAGCTGAGAGAGAAAGGGTCAATGTCTGTAATCATATAGTCTACTGTGATGTGGCCAAGAGGTGAGCAATAGGGGAATCTCCCCAAAGAGTCCCCCCCCCGTAACCTACCACTGACAAAATACAGACCCAGGCTTCGACAGAGCTGCAACAGATCCCTTCCGTTTCTGTTGATGGTGCTGTCACTGTTGTTTCTATGGGGGAGATTAAGACAGTTAGAAACAGTATGGCCTGTAATAAAGCTGTCCCCTCCTGTGGTCGTTAGATCAGGTAGTGTTCCTGTCAGTGTATTTGTGTCCCCACAGATGAGCACATTTCTCTGGGCCTGGAAATGGCACGTCTCTTCCTCAAGGCTGGGGAATATCTCCTCTGAGTAATATGGGGATTCTGAGGGGGGGATATATATTGCGCAAAGGAACACACATTTTTCTGTCAATACAAATTATTTTTTCAGTTTTAACCAAATGTGATAAATGACCAATTTTGAGGGGATCAATTAGATTTTGTTGTTCGGATTTGTACCAAATGATCAATCCTCCAGAGTCTCTGCCTCTATTGACAGAGCTGTGTTTCTGTGACGACACAATTACCTCTCTGTAGCCTGTGGGACCGTGAGTTACAATGTCTGCCTTATACCATGTCTCCTGCGGAATGATGACGTCAACATCTTTAATTAAAAAAAAATGACTCTAGTGCTAAACTCTTCAGTCCAAAGGTTGATGAGTTTAGGCCCTGAATGTTCCACCTGCTAACTGATACTAATTTCATGTTGTCTCAGAAGTTCCAAAATAAGAGACATTTCAAATGTCATATTATGTCTATATACAGTGTTGTAACGATGTGCAAATAGTTAAAGTACAAATGGGAAAATAAATAAACATAAATATGGGTTGTATTTACAAAATGTGTTTGTTCTTCACTGGTTGCCCTTTTCTTGTGGCAACAGGTCACAAATCTTGCTGCTGTGATGGCACACTGTGGTTTTTCACCCAGTAGATAAGGGAGTTTATCAAAATTGGGTTTGTTTTCAAATTCTCTCTCTCTCTCTCTCTCTCTCTCTCTCTCTTCAGGGTGAATAACTGTCTCTTTCTCTCTCTCTCCAGGGTGAATAACTCTCTCTCTCTCTCTCTCTCTCTCTCTCTCTTCAGGGTGAATAACTGTGTCTCTCTCTCTCTCTTCAGGGTGAATAACTGTGTGGGGTTCTCTAACTACAAGTTCTTCCTCCTCTTCCTGTCCTACTCCATGGTCTACTGTGTGTTCATCAGTGCCTCCGTCTTCAGATACTTCATCAACTTCTGGGTGGTGAGTGGTGTTGGACGTTTTACATCACAGCTTAGGGATCTCAAATGGCACCCTATTCCCTATATAGTGCACTACTTTAGACCAGAGAATGGCACCCTATTCCCTATATAGAGCACTACTTTAGACCAGAGAATGGCACCCTATTCCCTATATAGTGCACTACTTTAGACCAGAGAATGGCACCCTATTCCCTATATAGTGCACTACTTTAGACCAGAATAGAGCCTTAGTCACATGACCTACTGCTGCTGTGACCATAGTAACATATTAAACTGTGTCAACAGTCAGATCACATGACCTACTGCTGCTGTGACCATAGTAACATATTAAACTGTGTCAACAGTCAGATCACATGACCTACTGCTGCTGTGACCATAGTAACATATTAAACTGTGTCAACAGTCAGATCACATGACCTACTGCTGCTGTGACCATAGTAACATATGATTAAACTGTGTCAACAGTCAGATCACATGACCTACTGCTGCTGTGACCATAGTAACATATTAAACTGTGTCAACAGTCAGATCACATGACCTACTGCTGCTGTGACCATAGTAACATATTAAACTGTGTCAACAGTCAGATCACATGACCTACTGCTGCTGTGACCATAGTAACATATTAAACTGTGTCAACAGTCAGATCACATGACCTACTGCTGCTGTGACCATAGTAACATATTAAACTGTGTCAACAGTCAGATCACATGACCTACTGCTGCTGTGACCATAGTAACATATTGTGTAAACTGTGTCAACAGTCAGATCACATGACCTACTGCTGCTGTGACCATAGTAACATATTAAACTGTGTCAACAGTCAGATCACATGACCTACTGCTGCTGTGACCATAGTAACATATTAAACTGTGTCAACAGTCAGATCACATGACCTACAGCTGCTGTGACCATAGTAACATATTAAACTGTGTCAACAGTCAGATCACATGACCTACTGCTGCTGTGACCATAGTAACATATTAAACTGTGTCAACAGTCAGATCACATGACCTACTGCTGCTGTGACCATAGTAACATATTAAACTGTGTCAACAGTCAGATCACATGACCTGCTGCTGCTGTGACCATAGTAACATATTAAACTGTGTCAACAGTCAGATCACATGACCTACTGCTGCTGTGACCATAGTAACATATGTTAAACTGTGTCAACAGTCAGATCACATGACCTACTGCTGCGGTGACCATAGTAACATATTAAACTGTGTCAACAGTCAGATCACATGACCTACTGCTGCGGTGACCATAGTAACATATTGATGTAAACTGTGTCAACAGTCAGATCACATGACCTACTGCTGCGGTGACCATAGTAACATATTGATGTAAACTGTGTCAACAGTCAGATCACATGACCTACTGCTGCGGTGACCATAGTAACATATGATGTAAACTGTGTCAACAGTCAGATCACATGACCTAATGCTGCTGTGACCATAGTAACATATTAAACTGTGTCAACAGTCAGATCACATGACCTGCTGCTGCTGTGACCATAGTAACATATTAAACTGTGTCAACAGTCAGATCACATGACCTGCTGCTGCTGTGACCATAGTAACATATTAAACTGTGTCAACAGTCAGATCACATGACCTGCTGCTGCTGTGACCATAGTAACATATTAAACTGTGTCAACAGTCAGATCACATGACCTACTGCTGCTGTGACCATAGTAACATATTGATGTAAACTGTGTCAACAGTCAGATCACATGACCTACTGCTGCTGTGACCATAGTAACATATTAAACTGTGTCAACAGTCAGATCACATGACCTACTGCTGCTGTGACCATAGTAACATATTAAACTGTGTCAACAGTCAGATCACATGACCTACTGCTGCTGTGACCATAGTAACATATTAAACTGTGTCAACAGTCAGATCACATGACCTACTGCTGCTGTGACCATAGTAACATATTAAACTGTGTCAACAGTCAGATCACATGACCTACTGCTGCTGTGACCATAGTAACATATTAAACTGTGTCAACAGTCAGATCACATGACCTACTGCTGCTGTGACCATAGTAACATATTAAACTGTGTCAACAGTCAGATCACATGACCTACAGCTGCTGTGACCATAGTAACATATTAAACTGTGTCAACAGTCAGATCACATGACCTACTGCTGCTGTGACCATAGTAACATATTAAACTGTGTCAACAGTCAGATCACATGACCTACTGCTGCTGTGACCATAGTAACATATTAAACTGTGTCAACAGTCAGATCACATGACCTACTGCTGCTGTGACCATAGTAACATATTAAACTGTGTCAACAGTCAGATCACATGACCTACTGCTGCTGTGACCATAGTAACATATTAAACTGTGTCAACAGTCAGATCACATGACCTACTGCTGCTGTGACCATAGTAACATATTGATGTAAACTGTGTCAACAGTCAGATCACATGACCTACTGCTGCGGTGACCATAGTAACATATTGATGTAAACTGTGTCAACAGTCAGATCACATGACCTACTGCTGCGGTGACCATAGTAACATATTAAACTGTGTCAACAGTCAGATCACATGACCTAATGCTGCTGTGACCATAGTAACATATTAAACTGTGTCAACAGTCAGATCACATGACCTGCTGCTGCTGTGACCATAGTAACATATTAAACTGTGTCAACAGTCAGATCACATGACCTGCTGCTGCTGTGACCATAGTAACATATTAAACTGTGTCAACAGTCAGATCACATGACCTGCTGCTGCTGTGACCATAGTAACATATTAAACTGTGTCAACAGTCAGATCACATGACCTACTGCTGCTGTGACCATAGTAACATATTAAACTGTGTCAACAGTCAGATCACATGACCTACTGCTGCTGTGACCATAGTAACATATTAAACTGTGTCAACAGTCAGATCACATGACCTACTGCTGCTGTGACCATAGTAACATATTAAACTGTGTCAACAGTCAGATCACATGACCTACTGCTGCTGTGACCATAGTAACATATTGATGTAAACTGTGTCAACAGTCAGATCACATGACCTACTGCTGCGGTGACCATAGTAACATATTGATGTAAACTGTGTCAACAGTCAGATCACATGACCTACTGCTGCTGTGACCATAGTAACATATTAAACTGTGTCAACAGTCAGATCACATGACCTACTGCTGCTGTGACCATAGTAACATATTAAACTGTGTCAACAGTCAGATCACATGACCTAATGCTGCTGTGACCATAGTAACATATTAAACTGTGTCAACAGTCAGATCACATGACCTACTGCTGCGGTGACCATAGTAACATATTGATGTAAACTGTGTCAACAGTCAGATCACATGACCTACTGCTGCTGTGACCATAGTAACATATTAAACTGTGTCAACAGTCAGATCACATGACCTAATGCTGCTGTGACCATAGTAACATATTAAACTGTGTCAACAGTCAGACGCATCACAAGGCACATTCTTTGTTGTGTAACGGCAGAGGTTCTTCGGTGGTCTACTGCTTCACATGGTTCTATCTGTGGTTCTGGTTCTCCTGTTCTCCTACACAGTTCTAGATCTCCGGTCTGTGTGTGTTCTCCTACAGGGGGACCTGCCAAACGGACCCGCTAAGTTCCACGTTCTCTTCCTGATGTTCGTGGCGTTGATGTTCTTAGTCAGTCTCATGTTCCTGTTCGGTTACCACTGCTGGCTGGTCGCCAAGAACAGGTCCACACTAGGTAATAAATGTAGCTACCATGTTTAGGCCAAGAAGACCCGTTTCAAGGCATTAGCAGTGTAGAGAAACACAGCCACTGAAGTCTATTCCTCCCTCCCTCTCTGACTCTGCCTCCCCCCTCCCCTCCCCTCCCCTCCCCTCCCCTCCCCTCCCCTCTCATCCAGAGGCGTTCTCTGCTCCAGTCTTCCCTACAGGACCAGACCGTAATGGTTTCAACGTGGGGATCAGGAGGAACCTGCAGCAGGTGTTTGGAGACGACAAGAGACTGTGGTTCCTGCCTATCTGCACCAGGTGAGGCCCTAGTCTCTACCCCCTAACCCCTAGACCAGGGGTCTTCAACCTTTTATTACCTGTGGACCCCCCTCCTGGCGACCCAGGGACCCCCATCATACGTTAACAAAACAATAATATGTCATGCCTTATCATCAGGTGACTGATAATGGCAAGGAGAAGTAATCAACATTTAAAAATGAAAAGATTTGGTAGATAGTTGTTCATTATAACAGGAAGAGGAAGTGGAAACTCTAACTGAGCCTTTTAGATAGAAGGGCACCTCCACTTTCACTAAGAGCAGCTTTTAATCTGGTTAAACAAAGGTTAGCCATGTGTTGGCAAAACGGTATGAACCAGCAGCCAGCGGCAATGCCACACTGGTAGCTTGTTGACTGGTGGCCTGTTGACTGGTGGCCTGTTGACTGGTGGCCTGTTGACTGGTGGCCTGTTGACTGGTGGCCTGTTGACTGGTGGCCTGTTGACTGGTAGCTTGTTGACTGGTGGCCTGTTGACTGGTGGCCTGTTGACTGGTAGCTTGTTGACTGGTGGCCTGTTGACTGGTGGCTTGTTGACTGGTACCCTGTTGACTGGTAGCCTGTTGACTGGTGGCCTGTTGACTGGTGGCCTGTTGACTGGTAGCTTGTTGACTGGTGGCCTGTTGACTGGTGGCCTGTTGACTGGTGGCCTGTTGACTGGTAGCTTGTTGACTGGTAGCCTGTTGACTGGTGGCCTGTTGACTGGTGGCCTGTTGACTGGTGGCCTGTTGACTGTTGGCCTGTTGACTGGTAGCCTGTTGACTGCTGGCTTGTTGACTGGTGGCTTGTTGACTGGTGGCCTGTTGACTGGTGGCCTGTTGACTGGTGGCCTGTTGACTGGTAGCTTGTTGACTGGTGGCCTGTTGACTGGTGGCCTGTTGACTGTTGGCCTGTTGACTGGTAGCCTGTTGACTGGTGGCCTGTTGACTGGTACCCTGTTGACTGGTAGCCTGTTGACTGGTGGCCTGTTGACTGGTGGCCTGTTGACTGTTGGCCTGTTGACTGTTGGCCTGTTGACTGGTAGCCTGTTGACTGGTTGCCTGTTGACTGGTGGCCTGTTGACTGGTGGCCTGTTGGCTGGTGGCCTGTTGACTGTTGGCCTGTTGACTGGTAGCCTGTTGACTGCTAGCTTGTTGACTGGTGGCTTGTTGACTGGTGGCCTGTTGACTGGTGGCCTGTTGACTGGTAGCTTGTTGACTGGTTGCCTGTTGACTGGTGGCCTGTTGACTGGTGGCCTGTTGACTGGTGGCCTGTTGACTGGTGGCCTGTTGACTGGTGGCCTGTTGACTGGTGGCCTGTTGACTGGTGGCCTGTTGACTGGTGGCCTGTTGACTGGTGGCCTGTTGACTGCTAGCTTGTTGACTGGTGGCCTGTTGACTGGTGGCCTGTTGACTGGTGGCCTGTTGACTGGTGGCCTGTTGGCTGGTGGCCTGTTGACTGGTGGCCTGTTGACTGGTGGCTTGTTGACTGGTGGCCTGTTGACTGGTGGCCTGTTGACTGGTGGCCTGTTGACTGGTAGCCTGTTGACTGGTGGCCTGTTGACTGGTGGCCTGTTGACTGGTGGCCTGTTGACTGGTGGCCTGTTGACTGGTGGCCTGTTGACTGGTGGCCTGTTGGCTGGTGGCCTGTTGACTGGTAGCCTGTTGACTGCTAGCTTGTTGACTGGTGGCCTGTTGACTGGTGGCCTGTTGACTGGTGGCCTGTTGACTGGTGGCCTGTTGACTGGTGGCCTGTTGACTGGTGGCCTGTTGACTGGTGGCCTGTTGACTGGTGGCCTGTTGACTGGTAGCTTGTTGACTGGTGGCCTGTTGACTGGTGGCCTGTTGACTGGTGGCCTGTTGACTGGTGGCCTGTTGACTGGTGGCCTGTTGACTGGTAGCTTGTTGACTGGTGGCTTGTTGACTGGTGGCCTGTTGACTGGTGGCCTGTTGACTGGTAGCTTGTTGACTGGTGGCCTGTTGACTGGTGGCCTGTTGACTGGTGGCCTGTTGACTGGTGGCCTGTTGACTGGTGGCTTGTTGACTGGTAGCTTGTTGACTGGTAGCCTGTTGACTGGTGGCCTGTTGACTGGTGGCCTGTTGACTGGTGGCCTGTTGACTGTTGGCCTGTTGACTGGTAGCCTGTTGACTGCTAGCTTGTTGACTGGTGGCTTGTTGACTGGTGGCCTGTTGACTGGTGGCCTGTTGACTGGTGGCCTGTTGACTGGTGGCTTGTTGACTGGTGGCCTGTTGACTGGTGGCCTGTTGACTGGTGGCCTGTTGACTGGTACCCTGTTGACTGGTGGCCTGTTGACTGGTACCCTGTTGACTGGTAGCCTGTTGACTGGTTGCCTGTTGACTGGTGGCCTGTTGACTGGTGGCCTGTTGGCTGGTGGCCTGTTGACTGTTGGCCTGTTGACTGGTAGCCTGTTGACTGCTAGCTTGTTGACTGGTGGCTTGTTGACTGGTGGCCTGTTGACTGGTGGCCTGTTGACTGGTAGCTTGTTGACTGGTTGCCTGTTGACTGGTGGCCTGTTGACTGGTGGCCTGTTGACTGGTGGCCTGTTGACTGGTGGCCTGTTGACTGGTGGCCTGTTGACTGGTGGCCTGTTGACTGCCTGGTGGCCTGTTGACTGGTAGCCTGTTGACTGGTGGCCTGTTGACTGGTGGCCTGTTGACTGGTGGCCTGTTGACTGGTGGCCTGTTGACTGGTGGCCTGTTGACTGGTAGCTTGTTGACTGGTGGCCTGTTGACTGGTGGCCTGTTGACTGGTGGCCTGTTGACTGGTGGCCTGTTGACTGGTACCCTGTTGACTGGTGGCCTGTTGATTGGTGGCCTGTTGACTGGTGGCCTGTTGACTGGTGGCCTGTTGACTGGTACCCTGTTGACTGGTGGCCTGTTGACTGGTGGCCTGTTGACTGGTGGCCTGTTGACTGGTGGCCTGTTGACTGGTGGCCTGTTGACTGGTGGCCTGTTGACTGCTAGCCTGTTGACTGGTGGCCTGTTGACTGGTGGCCTGTTGACTGGTGGCCTGTTGACTGGTGCTTTTTCAAAGCCTATCTCAGATATGCCAGTGAGTGTAATTGGCTCAATATTAGGAGTTGATCAATAAAGTTGACGTCATTAGAAATACTTTTTTTTACTGTAGGTATGTATTCAACATTTGTTTATTCTGTTTTTGCTAGCGATATTCATACAAACATTGAAATACAAAATATTTGTTTCACTTTTTTATATTTTCACGGGCCCCCGGTTGAATGCCCTAGACCCTTAACCCTTACATCCTAGCTTCTAGACCAGTCCCTGATTAGAGAGGAATCACCCCCCTGGTGTCCCAGGTCTAAACCAGTCCCTGATCAGAGGGGAATCACCCACCTGGTGTCCCTGGTCTAAACCAGTCCCTGATCAGAGGGGAATCACCCACCTGGTGCCCCAGGTCTAAACCAGTCCCTGATTAGAGGGGAATCACCCACCTGGTGCCCCAGGTCTAAACCAGTCCCTGATTAGAGGGGAATCACCCACCTGGTGTCCCAGGTCTAAACCAGTCCCTGATTAGAGGGGAATCACCCACCTGGTGTCCCAGGTCTAGACCAGTCCCTGATTAGAGGGGAATCACCCACCTGGTGTCCCAGGTCTAAATCAGTCCCTGATTAGAGGGGGAATCACCCACCTGGTGTCCCAGGTCTAGACCAGTCCCTGGTTAGAGGGGAATCACCCACCTGGTGTCCCAGGTCTAAATCAGTCCCTGGTTAGAGGGGGAATCACCCACCTGGTGTCCCAGGTCTAAACCAGTCCCTGATTAGAGGGGAATCACCCACCTGGTGTCCCAGGTCTAAACCAGTCCCCTGATCAGAGGGGAATCACCCACCTGGTGTCCCAGGTCTAGACCAGTCCCTGATTAGAGGGGAATCACCCACCTGGTGTCCCAGGTCTAAACCAGTCCCTGATCAGAGGGGAATCACCCACCTGGTGACCTGGTGTCCCAGGTCTAACCTAAACCTAAATCCTTCTAACCCCCCAAATTGTAAAGTGGTTATCCCACTGGCTATAGGGTGAACGTACCAATTTGTGAGTCGCTCTGGCTAAGAGCGTCTGCTAAATGACGTTAATGTGCCCTTGAGCAAGGCACTTGACCCTAATTGCTCCTGTAAGTCGCTCTGGTTAAGAGCGTCTGCTAAATGACTAAAATGTAAAATGTAAAAATGTAAACCAGTCCCTGATCAGAGGGGGAATCACCCACCTGGTGTCCCAGGTCTAAACCAGTCCCTGATTAGAGGGGAATCACCCACCTGGTGTCCCAGGTCTAGACCAGTCCCTGATTAGAGGGGAATCACCCACCTGGTGTCCCAGGTCTAGACCAGTCCCTGATCAGAGGGGAATCACCCACCTGGTGTCCCAGGTCTAGACCAGTCCCTGATCAGAGGGGAATCACCCACCTGGTGTCCCAGGTCTAGACCAGTCCCTGATTAGAGGGGAATCACCCACCTGGTGTCCCAGGTCTAGACCAGTCCCTGATTAGAGGGGAATCACCCACCTGGTGTCCCAGGTCTAAACCAGTCCCTGATTAGAGGGGAATCACCCACCTGGTGTCCCAGGTCTAAACCAGTCCCTGATTAGAGGGGAATCACCCACCTGGTGTCCCAGGTCTAAACCAGTCCCTGATCAGAGGGGAATCACCCCCCTGGTGTCCCAGGTCTAAACCAGTCCCTGATCAGAGGGGAATCACCCACCTGGTGTCCCAGGTCTAGACCAGTCCCTGATTAGAGGGGAATCACCCACCTGGTGTCCCAGGTCTAGACCAGTCCCTGATCAGAGGGGAATCACCCACCTGGTGTCCCAGGTCTAAACCAGTCCCTGATTAGAGGGGGAATCACCCACCTGGTGTCCCAGGTCTAAACCAGTCCCTGATCAGAGGGGGAATCACCCCCTGGTGTCCCAGGTCTAAACCAGTCCCTGATCAGAGGGGGAATCACCCACCTGGTGTCCCAGGTCTAGACCAGTCCCTGATTAGAGGGGGAATCACCCACCTGGTGTCCCAGGTCTAAACCAGTCCCTGATCAGAGGGGAATCACCCACCTGGTGTCCCAGGTCTAGACCAGTCCCTGATTAGAGGGGGATCACCCACCTGGTGCCCCAGGTCTAGACCAGTCCCTGATTAGAGGGGGATCACCCACCTGGTGTCCCAGGTCTAGACCAGTCCCTGATCAGAGGGGAATCACCCACCTGGTGTCCCAGGTCTAAATCAGTCCCTGGTTAGAGGGGAATCACCCACCTGGTGTCCCAGGTCTAAACCAGTCCCTGGTTAAAGGGGAATCACCCACCTGGTGTCCCAGGTCTAGACCAGTCCCTGATCAGAGGGGAATCACCCACCTGGTGTCCCAGGTCTAGACCAGTCCCTGATTAGAGGGGAATCACCCACCTGGTGTCCCAGGTCTAGACCAGTCCCTGATTAGAGGGGAATCACCCACCTGGTGTCCCAGGTCTAGACCAGTCCCTGATTAGAGGGGGATCACCCACCTGGTGTCCCAGGTCTAGACCAGTCCCTGATTAGAGGGGAATCACCCACCTGGTGTCCCAGGTCTAAATCAGTCCCTGATTAGAGGGGAATCACCCACCTGGTGTCCCAGGTCTAAACCAGTCCCTGATCAGAGGGGGAATCACCCACCTGGTGTCCCAGGTCTAAACCAGTCCCTGATTAGAGGGGAATCACCCACCTGGTGTCCCAGGTCTAAACCAGTCCCTGATTAGAGGGGAATCACCCACCTGGTGTCCCAGGTCTAGACCAGTCCCTGATTAGAGGGGAATCACCCCCCTGGTGTCCCAGGTCTAAACCAGTCCCTGATTAGAGGGGAATCACCCACCTGGTGTCCCAGGTCTAAACCAGTCCCTGATTAGAGGGGAATCACCCACCTGGTGTCCCAGGTCTAAACCAGTCCCTGATTAGAGGGGAATCACCCACCTGGTGTCCCAGGTCTAAACCAGTCCCTGATTAGAGGGGGAATCACCCCCCTGGT
The DNA here is from genome assembly GCF_020615455.1 of Coregonus clupeaformis. NCBI lineage: Eukaryota > Metazoa > Chordata > Actinopteri > Salmoniformes > Salmonidae > Coregonus > Coregonus clupeaformis. The sequence continues at coordinate 125,936 of NW_025534250.1, forward strand.
GTCCCAGGTCTAAACCAGTCCCTGATTAGAGGGGAATCACCCACCTGGTGTCCCAGGTCTAAACCAGTCCCTGATTAGAGGGGAATCACCCACCTGGTGTCCCAGGTCTAAACCAGTCCCTGATTAGAGGGGAATCACCCACCTGGTGTCCCAGGTCTAAACCAGTCCCTGGTTAGAGGGGAATCACCCACCTGGTGTCCCAGGTCTAGACCAGTCAATGATTAGAGGGGAATCACCCCCCTGGTGTCCCAGGTCTAAACCAGTCCCTGATTAGAGGGGAATCACCCCCCTGGTGTCCCAGGTCTAAACCAGTCCCTGATTAGAGGGGAATCACCCACCTGGTGTCCCAGGTCTAGACCAGTCCCTGATTAGAGGGGGATCACCCACCTGGTGTCCCAGGTCTAAACCAGTCCCTGATTAGAGGGGAATCACCCACCTGGTGTCCCAGGTCTAAATCAGTCCCTGGTTAGAGGGGAATCACCCACCTGGTGTCCCAGGTCTAGACCAGTCCCTGATTAGAGGGGAATCACCCACCTGGTGTCCCAGGTCTAGACCAGTCAATGATTAGAGGGGAATCACCCACCTGGTGTCCCAGGTCTAAACCAGTCCCTGATTAGAGGGGAATCACCCACCTGGTGTCCCAGGTCTAGACCAGTCAATGATTAGAGGGGAATCACCCACCTGGTGTCCCAGGTCTAAATCAGTCCCTGGTTAGAGGGGAATCACCCACCTGGTGTCCCAGGTCTAGACCAGTCCCTGATTAGAGGGGAATCACCCACCTGGTGTCCCAGGTCTAAATCAGTCCCTGGTTAGAGGGGAATCACCCACCTGGTGTCCCAGGTCTAAACCAGTCCCTGATCAGAGGGGGAATCACCCACCTGGTGTCCCAGGTCTAAATCAGTCCCTGGTTAGAGGGGGAATCACCCACCTGGTGTCCCAGGTCTAAATCAGTCCCTGATTAGAGGGGAATCACCCACCTGGTGTCCCAGGTCTAAATCAGTCCCTGATTAGAGGGGAATCACCCACCTGGTGTCCCAGGTCTAGACCAGTCAATGATTAGAGGGGAATCACCCACCTGGTGTCCCAGGTCTAAACCAGTCCCTGATTAGAGGGGGAATCACCCACCTGGTGTCCCAGGTCTAGACCAGTCAATGATTAGAGGGGGAATCACCCACCTGGTGTCCCAGGTCTAGACCAGTCCCTGATTAGAGGGGGAATCACCCACCTGGTGTCCCAGGTCTAAACCAGTCCCTGATTAGAGGGGGAATCACCCACCTGGTGTCCCAGGTCTAAATCAATCCCTGATTAGAGGGGGAATCACCCACCTGGTGTCCCAGGTCTAAACCAGTCCCTGATTAGAGGGGGAATCACCCACCTGGTGTCCCAGGTCTAAATCAGTCCCCTGGTTAGAGGGGAATCACCCACCTGGTGTCCCAGGTCTAAATCAATCCCCTGATTAGAGGGGAATCACCCACCTGGTGTCCCAGGTCTAAACCAGTCCCTGATTAGAGGGGGAATCACCCACCTGGTGTCCCAGGTCTAAATCAATCCCTGATTAGAGGGGAATCACCCACCTGGTGTCCCAGGTCTAGACCAGTCCCTGATTAGAGGGGGAATCACCCACCTGGTGTCCCAGGTCTAAATCAGTCCCTGATTAGAGGGGGAATCACCCACCTGGTGTCCCAGGTCTAGACCAGTCCCTGATTAGAGGGGGAATCACCCACCTGGTGTCCCAGGTCTAGACCAGTCCCTGATCAGAGGGGAATCACCCACCTGGTGTCCCAGGTCTAGACCAGTCCCTGATCAGAGGGAATCACCCACCTGGTGTCCCAGGTCTAAACCAGTCCCTGATCAGAGGGGAATCACCCACCTGGTGTCCCAGGTCTAGACCAGTCCCTGGTTAGAGGGGGAATCACCCACCTGGTGTCCCAGGTCTAAACCAGTCAATGATTAGAGGGGAATCACCCACCTGGTGTCCCAGGTCTAAACCAGTCCCTGATTAGAGGGGAATCACCCACCTGGTGTCCCAGGTCTAGACCAGTCCCTGGTTAGAGGGGAATCACCCACCTGGTGTCCCAGGTCTAGACCAGTCAATGATAAAAAGCAGTGGAACTGTCTTTGAGGTCCAGAGTTGAGTTAGAGGGCTCTAGCCCCTAGCCTCTAGCCCCTAGCCCCTAGCCCCTAGCCCCTAGCCACTAGCCTCTAGCCCCTAGCCACTAGCCCCTAGCCCCTAGCCACTAGCCCCTAGCCACTAGCCCCTAGCCACTAGCCACTAGCCTCTAGCCCCTAGCCACTAGCCCCCAGCCCCTCAGCCCCCTAGCCCCAGCCACTAGCCCTAGCCACTAGCCCCTAGCCCCTAGCCACTAGCCCCTAGCCACTAGCCCCTAGCCACTAGCCACTAGCCTCTAGCCTCTAGCCCCTAGCCACTAGCCTCTAGCCCCTAGCCCCTAGCCCCTAGCCACTAGCCACTAGCCTCTAGCCCCTAGCCCCTAGCCTCTAGCCTCTAGCCCCTAGCCCCTAGCCTCTAGCCTCTAGCCCCTAGCCCCTAGCCTCTAGCCCCTAGCCCATAGCCCCTAGCCCCTAGCCCCTAGCCCCTCAGCCACTAGCCCCCAGCCACTCAGCCCCTAGCCACTAGCCCCCTAGCCCCCTAGCCCCCAGCCACTAGCCCCCTAGCCTCTAGCCTCTAGCCCCTAGCCACTAGCCCCTAGCCCCTAGCCCCTAGCCACTAGCCCCTAGCCCCTCAGCCACTAGCCCCTAGCCACTAGCCCCTAGCCACTAGCCACTAGCCCCTAGCCACTAGCCCCTAGCCCCTAGCCCCTAGCCACTAGCCTCTAGCCCCTAGCCACTAGCCCCTAGCCCCTAGCCACTAGCCACTAGCCACTAGCCACTAGCCACTAGCCTCTAGCCCCCAGCCCCTAGTCCCAGCCCCTAGCCACTAGCCCCTAGCCACCAGCCCCTAGCCACTAGCCCCCTAGCCACTCAGCCCCCTAGCCACTAGCCACTAGCCTCTAGCCTCTAGCCCCTAGCCACTAGCCTCTAGCCCCTAGCCCCTAGCCCCTAGCCTCTAGCCCCTAGCCCCTAGCCCCTAGCCCCTAGCCCCTCAGCCACTAGCCCCTAGCCACTAGCCCCTAGCCCCTAGCCCCTAGCCTCTAGCCCCTAGCCACTAGCCCCCTAGCCCCCTAGCCACTAGCCCCTAGCCACTAGCCCCTAGCCACTAGCCACTAGCCCCTAGCCCCTAGCCACTAGCCACTAGCCCCTAGCCTCTAGCCCCTAGCCCCTAGCCCCTAGCCCCTAGCCCCTCAGCCACTAGCCCCTAGCCCCTAGCCACTAGCCCCTAGCCCCTAGCCACTAGCCCCTAGCCCCTAGCCCCTAGCCCCTAGCCCCTCAGCCACTAGCCCCCAGCCACTAGCCCCTAGCCCCTCAGCCACTAGCCCCTAGCCACTAGCCCCTAGCCCCTCAGCCCCCTAGCCACTAGCCCCTAGCCCCTAGCCCTAGCCCCTAGCCCCCAGCCACTAGCCCCTAGCCACTAGCCCCCTAGCCACTAGCCACCAGCCCCAGCCCCCTAGCCTCTAGCCACTAGCCCCTAGCCCCTAGCCCCTAGCCCCCAGCCCCCTAGCCCATAGCCCATAGCCACTAGCCACTAGCCACTAGCCTCTAGCCCCCAGCCACCAGCCCCTAGCCCCTAGCCTCTAGCCCCTAGCCCCTAGCCACTAGCCTCTAGCCCCTAGCCCCTTAGCCACTAGCCCCTAGCCACTAGCCCCCTTAGCCACTAGCCCCTTAGCCCCTAGCCACTAGCCCATAGCCACTAGCCCCCTAGCCACTAGCCACTAGCCCTAGCCACCAGCCCATAGCCACTAGCCTCTAGCCTCTAGCCACTAGCCACTAGCCCATAGCCCCTAGCCCCTAGCCCATAGCCACTAGCCACTAGCCCCTTAGCCACTAGCCCCATAGCCACTAGCCCCTTAGCCCCTAGCCCCTAGCCCCTAGCCACTAGCCCCTAGCCCCTAGCCACTAGCCCCTAGCCACTAGCCCATAGCCACTAGCCTCTAGTCTCTAGCCACTAGCCCTAGCCACTAGCCCATAGCCACTAGCCCCTAGCCCCTAGCCACTAGCCTCTAGCCACTAGCCACTAGCCCCTAGCCTCTAGCCCCTAGCCACTAGCCCATAGCCACTAGCCCCTAGCCTCTAGCCTCTAGCCACTAGCCCCTAGCCACTAGCCCCTAGCCCCTAGCCACTAGCCCCTAGCCACTAGCCCCTAGCCCCTAGCCACTAGCCCCTAGCCACTAGCCCCTAGCCACTAGCCCCTAGCCTCTAGCCACTAGCCCCTAGCCACTAGCCACTAGCCACTAGCCCCTAGCCCCTAGCCTCTAGCCACTTGCCCATAGCCACTAGCCCCCTAGCCCATAGCCCCTAGCCCCTAGCCCCCTAGCCACTAGCCCCCAGCCCCTAGCCTCTAGCCCCTAGCCTCTAGCCACTAGCCACTAGCCCCTAGCCCCCTAGCCACTAGCCCATAGCCACTAGCCCCTAGCCTCTAGCCTCTAGCCCCTAGCCACTAGCCCCTAGCCTCTAGCCCTTAGCCACTAGCCCCTAGCCCATAGCCACTAGCCCATAGCCACTAGCCCCTAGCCACTAGCCACTAGCCACTAGCCCATAGCCACTAGCCACTAGCCCCTAGCCACTAGCCCCTACTTTTTATTTATTTTTTATTTAACCTTTATTTAACCAGGAAGCCAGTTGAGAACAAGTTCTCATTTACAACTGCGACCTGGCCAAGATAAAGCAAAGCAGTGCGATTAAAAACAACAACACAGAGTTACATATGGGGTAAAACAAAACATAAAGTCAAAAATACAACAGAAAATATATATACAGTGTGTGCAAATGTAGCAAGTTATGGAGGTAAGGCAATAAATAGGCCATAGTGCTAAATAATTACAATTAGTACAATTAGTATTAACACTGGAATTAACACTGGAATGATAGATGTGCAAGAGATGATGTGCAAATAGAGATACTGGGGTGCAAATGAGCAAAATAAAGAACAATATGGGGATGAGGTAGTTGGGTGGGCTAATTTCAGATGGGCTGTGTACAGGTGCAGTGATCGGTAAGCTGCTCTGACAACTGATGCTTAAAGTTAGTGAGGGAGATAAGAGTCTCCAGCTTCAGAGATTTTTGCAATTCGTTCCAGTCATTGGCAGCAGAGAACTGGAAGGAATGGCGGCCAAAGGAGGTGTTGGCTTTGGGGATGACCAGTGAGATATACCTGCTGGAGCGCAGACTACCCGTGGGTGTTGCTATGGTGACCAGTGAGCTAAGATACCACAGGGCTCCCAACCCTGTTCCTGGAGAGGTACCCTCCTGTAGGTTTTCACTCCAACCCCAGTTGTAAATAACCTGATTAATCTTATCAACCAATTAATTATTAGAATCAGGTGCTAGATTAGGGTTGGAGTGAAAACCTACAGGATGGTAGCTCTCCAGGATCAGGGTTGGAGTGAAAACCTACAGGAGGGTAGCTCTCCAGGATCATGGTTGGAGTGAAGTGGCGCAGTGGTCTAAGTGGCGCACTCGTCTCCTGAGTGGCCCAGTGGTCTAAGGCACTGCATCGCAGTGTTAACTGTGCCACTAGAGATCCTGGTTCGAATCCAGGCTCTGTCGCAGCCGGCCGCGACCGGGAGACTCATGGGCGGCGCACAATTGGCCCAGCGTCGTCCAGGGTAGGGGAGGGAATGGCCGGCAGGGATGTAGCTCAGTTGGTAGAACATGGCGTTTGCAACGCCAGGGTTGTGGGTTTGATTCCCACGGGGGGCCAGTATAAAAAAAAGATGTATTCACTAACTGTAAGTCGCTCTGGATAAGAGCGTCTGCTAAATGACTAAAATGTAAAATGTAAAACCTACAGGAGGGTAGCTCTCCAGGATCAGGGTTGGAGAGAGAACCTACAGGAGGGTATCTCTCCAGGAACAGGGTTGGAGAGAGAACCTACAGGACAGTATCTCTCCAGGATCAGGGTTGGAGAGAGAACCTACAGGAGGGTAGCTCTCCAGGATCAGGGTTGGAGAGAGAACCTACAGGGGGGTAGCTCTCCAGGATCAGGGTTGGAGAGAAAACCTCCAGGAGGGTATCTCTCCAGGATCAGGGTTGGGAGCCCTGCCCTAGACCAGTGGTTTCAACTCCTGTAATACCCTCACCAGGACACATTAGTATTGTAGCCCCGGACAAACATACCTGACTCAACTTGTCAACTAATCATCAGGCCCTTGTTAAGTTGAATCAGGTGAGGTTGTCTGGGCTACAATACTAATGTGTGCTATTGGGGGGGCTTGAAACTGTGATGAAACTGCCCTATACAAGCGCTTTGTGAGAAATGTTGTTGTAAAGGGCTGTGTTGATAAAGTTGTATTGTTTGATGCACGTTTCCCAGCCAAGGAGACGGCCACTACTTCCCCCTGACTATGGATATTTAACCCCATCCTGTCTGTGTTTCTGTTTTGCCCAGCCAAGGAGACGGCCACTACTTCCCCCTGAAGAGCCTGAGTGAGTCCTCGACCTCTCTGTTAGCCAATGAGGAGAAATGGGAGGAGGAAGACGAGGAGTCAGAGGACGACCACATGGGTAAGGAGGCCAATAGGACAGATTCTTAGATTAATATCTATCAGGGAAGATTATGTGATGTGGTGGTGGTGTCCCTAATTAATACTGAAAAGTCTTGCTAGGCTGCATAGTGGTTCAAAAGCCCCTACTGTTACTTCTCTACCTCCATCTGGTGGACAGATGTGGTATTGCAGGACGACATGTGATTAAACTATATAATACATTTACATTTAAGTCATTTAGCAGACGCTCTTATCCAGAGCGACTTACAAATTGGTGCGTTCAACTTAGGATAGCCAGTGGGACAACCACATCTTGATCACAGTAAGTACACTTCTTCAAACAAGCAGCTGTGAGCAAAGTCGGTGCAATCAGGGACAACTACATCTCGATCACAATAAGTAATAATACTGTCTGTCTGGAAGCTACACTGAACAAAATTATAAACGCAACATGTAAAGTGTTGGTCCCATGTTTCATGATCTGAAATTAAAGATCCCAGAAATGTTCCAGACGCACAGAAAGCTTATTTCTCTCAAATGTTGTGCACAAATTTTACATCCCTGTTAGTGAGCATTTCTCCTTTGCCAAGATAATCCATCCACCTGACAGGTGTGGCATATCAAGAAGCTGATTAAACAGCATGATCATTACACAGATACACCTTGTGCTGGGGACAATAAAAGGCCACTCACTTTGTCACACAACACAATGCCACAGATGTCTCAAGTTTTGAGGGAGCATGCAATTGGCATGCTGACGGCACGAATGTCCACCAGAGCTGTTGCCAGACAATTTAATGTTAATTTATCTACCATAAGCTGCCTCCAACGTCGTTTTAGAGAATTTGGCAGTATGATCAACAGGTCTCACAACCGCAGACCACGTGTAACCACGCCAGCCCAGGACCTCCACATTCGACTTCTTCACCTGCAGGATCGTCTGAGACCAGTCACCCGGACAGCTGATGAAACTGTGGGTTTACACAACCGAAGAAGTTCTGCACAAACTGTCAGAAACCGTCTCAGGGAAGCTCATCTGCATGCTCGTCGTCCTCACCAGGGTCTTGACCTGACTGCAGTTCGGCGTCGTAACCGACTTCAGTGGGCAAATGCTCACCTTCGATGGCCACTGGCACGCTGGAGAAGTGTGCTCTTCACGGATTAATCCCGGTTTCAACCGTACCGGGCAGATGGCAGACATGACGTCGTGTGGGCGAGTGGTTTGCTGATGTCAACGTTGTGAACAGAGTGCCTCATGGTGGCACCGGGGTTATGCTATGGGCAGACATAAGCTACGGACAACGAACACATTTGCATTTTATCGATGGCAATTTGAATGCACAGAGATACTGTGATGAGATCCTGAGGCCCATTGTCGTGCCATTCATCCGCCGCCATCACCTCATGTTTCAGCATGATAATGCACAGCCTCATGTCACAAGGATCTGTACACAATTCCTGGAAGCTGAACATATCCCAGTTCTTCCATGGCCTGCATACTCACCAGACATGCCACCCATTGAGCATGTTTGGGATGCTGGAAAGGTTGCTGGATCGAATCCCCGAGCTGACAAGGCTAAATGATGTCGTTCTGCCTCTGAGCAAGACGTGGATGTTGATTAATGCAGCCCCCTGCACCTCTCTGATTCAGAGGGGTTGGGTTAAATGTGGAAGACACATTTCAGTTGAATGCGTTCAGTTGTACAACTGACTAGGTATCCCCCTTTCCCTTTCTGGATCGACCTGTACGACAGCGTGTTCCAGTTCCCACCAATATCCAATAACTTCGCACAGCCATTGAAGAGGAGTGGGACAACATTCCACAGGCCACAATCAACAGCCTGATCAACTCTATGCAAAGGAGATGTGTCACGTTGCATGAGGCAAATGGTCACACCAGACACTGACTGGTTTTCTGATCCACGCCCCTATCTTTTTATCTGTTATTAAGGTATCTGTGACCAACAGATGCATATCTGTATTCCCAGTCATGTCAAATCCATAGATTAAGGCCTAATGAATTGATTGATTTCCTTTATATGAACTGTAACTCATAAAAATCTATTGTCATTGTTGCATGTTGCGTGAATATTTTTGTTCAATGTAGTTGTCTTTATAATATAAATGATTGAACTTTGTTTGGTTGTTGAATGTATTAAAGGAAACATTGTCTTTTCCAGGTGGTGACAGGGATCCCTCTGTTATCATAGACATGGACGAAGGGGAGGAGGAGGAGGAGGAGTAGGAGACGAAGGATGACTTTCTGGACTGTATAAACGGTACAGTAGGTGTTGTGAGGCCCTGAGGAGGCAGACAGAACCCGGTGGAACCGTCAGACGCACTGAAGAACTGAAGAACTCAACATGCAGCCAAAACGTTCCAAAACGTTCAATTTTATCATGTTTTATCTCATCGTTAAATATCAATTCACCAGGAGGACAACGTTACTGTCAACCAATGTTATCCAGTACACCATTGTTTTAAGAGAAAGACCATGTCTAGCACTGTTGTCTCTGTCTCTCTCTCTCTCTCTCTCTCTCTCTCTCTCTCTCTCTGTCTCTCTCTCTCTGTCTCTCTCTCTGTCTCTCTCTCTCTCTCTCTCTCTCTCTCTCTCTCTCTCTCTCTCTCTGTCTCTCTCTCTCTCTGTCTCTCTCTCTCTCTGTCTCTCTCTCTCTCTCTCTCTCTCTCTCTCTCTCTCTCTCTCTCTCTCTCTCTCTCTCTCTCTCTCTCTCTCTCTCTCTCTCTCTCTCTCTCTCTGTCTGTCTGTCTGCTCTCTCTCTCTCTCTCTCTCTCTGTCTCTCTCTCTCTCTCTCTCTGTCTCTCTCTCTCTCTCTCTCTCTCTCTCTCTGTCTGTCTCTCTCTCTCTCTCTCTCTCTCTCTCTCTCTCTCTCTGTCTCTCTCTCTCTCTCTCTCTCTCTCTCTCTCTCTCTCTCTCTCTCTCTCTCTCTCTCTCTCTCTCTCTCTCTCTCTCTCTCTCTCTCTCTCTCTCTCTCTGTCTCTGTCTCTGTCTCTGTCTCTGTCTCTGTCTCTGTCTCTGTCTCTCTCTCTCTCTCTCTCTCTCTCTCTCTCTCTCTCTCTACTGCTCTCTCCTTATTGTTATTTATTTAACCTTTATTTTATCAGGGAGTCATACGGAGACCAAGGTCTCTTTTACCGATAAGCCCTGAATTACAGAAATATGAATCCAAAATGAAAGCAGAAAGAACAACATGATCATAACAAACACATTCATCAGTAATAAGTTCCTCAATCAGCCTTCTGAATTACCCTAGAGGCACCACAACATCACATGGAAGAACATTTCAGCCTTCTGAATCGCCCTAGAGGCACCACAACATCACATGGAAGAACATTTTGAAGATTGTTCCACAAATAAGGTGCAAGAAAACTAAAAGCTGATTTACTTAACTCAGTAGAGACCAAAGGAATTTCCATGGTTAACCATCCCTGAAACCAGGTGTGGTAACACGTATGTCTAAAGTTTATTAAAGATGTTAGGTACAGTGGGACTTTTTGTAAAAGGGCTTTTATAAATGAAAACATAGCAATGTATCAACCTATGTGACATCAAAGAGGGCCAACCAACTTCCTGGTAGAGAACGCAGTGACTAAAACTGTCGCCCGTAATACAGCGCAGTGCTCTATGATAAACTGCATCTAACGGCTTCAATGAAGTGGCTGCTGCATTCATATAGATGATGTCCCCATAGTCTCGGACCGACTGAATAATGCTTTCTACTGTTTAGCGAGAGGCAGGACCTGTTTCTATAGAAGAAGCCCATTGTTATTCTCAGCTTATTAACCAACTCATCAACATGCTTTTTAAAAGACAGATTTTCATCTGTCCAGATGCCCAGATAGCAGGGACACTATCAATATGGACACCATCCAAAGTACATATGCATAAATCATCAGTTATTTTTATGCGCTCTAGATAACAACACATACTCAGTTTGACCTGCATTCAATACTATACTGAACAAAAATATAAATGTGGCATGCAACAATTTCAACGATTTTACTGAGTTTCAGTATAAACTCAGTAAAAGTAAAAAAAAAAGAAACTCATATTAGGAAATCAGTCAATTGAAATAAATTCATTAGGCCCTACTTTATGGATTTCACATGATTGGGCAGGGGCTCAGCCATGGGTGGGCCTGGGAGGGCATAGGCCCACCCACTGGGGAGCCAGGCCCAGCCAATCAGAATGAGTTTTTCCCCACAAAAGGGCTTTATTACAGACAGAAATACTCCTCAGTTTCATCAGCTGTCCGGGTGGCTGGTCTCAGACGATCCCGCAGGTGATGAAGCCGGATGTGGAGGTCCTGGGCTGGCGTGGTGACACGTGGTCTGCCGTTGTGAGGCCGGTTGTATGTACTGCCAAATTCTCCAGAACGACGTTGAAGGTGGCTTATGGTAGAGAAATTAACATTGAATTCTCTGGTGGACATTCCTGCAATCAGCATGCCAATTGCACGCTCCCTCAAAACTTGAGACATCTGTGGCATTGTGTTGTGTGACAAAACCGCACATTTTAGAGTGGACTTTTATTGTCCCCAGCACAAGGTGCACCTGTGTAATGATCATGCTGTTTAATCAGCTTCTTGATATGCCACACCTGTCAGGTGGATGGATTACCTTGGCGAAATGCTCCTGAACAGGGGTGCAAGTTTGTGCATAAAATTGGCGAGAAATAAGCTTGTGCATATGGAACATTTCTGGGATCTTTTATTTCAGCTCATAAAACATGGGACCAACACTTGTTGCATTTAATATTTTTCTTCAGTATAATTTTAGGTCAATCAAGTTTTTCTGTAATACAATGGAGGCAGACTGTAGTTCAGATAGAGCCTGGTCAATCATGGGGGCAATAGAATACACGACAGTATCATCGGCATACAAATGCAGGTTATTGTTAATGTAAACAGTAATAAGTACAGGACCCAGAATCGGCCCCTGCGGGTAAAAAAATATGGGTTAATGATTCAGCAGTCGGGGGTCAGAGAGCTGCAGCAAAAATGGATCGAGCATATCAGCCCCAGTGGATTTTTTATTTTATTTTTACATCAATCTTAAGCGAGGCGTCTAGCACATCACAGATAGTAAATTCTTGAAATGAAAAAAAAGATTGACTAGAAGTTGACGGGTTAACCGTAGAGTCAGCTAGAGGCTAGCAGAGGGAGGAGCAGTCCATGGACTGACCAGGGTCAATTAAACCACCGTTTCTCTCAAATAAAAAGCCTGTCGAGATAAAATGATGATAAAATTATTCTCAGTTATGATGCCAGAGTCAGACAGAACTTGCTTAGGCAGGGAAGAAGAGGGATTTGTACGCTTCAGTGCATTTACTGTTTTCCAACATTTAGAAGGATCACCAGCAGAGTCAGAGATAGAGCTTAAAAAGTAGCTTGATTTAGCTTTCTTAATCGAGATAGTACATCTGTTTTCTCAATTGTCTGAAAGATTGCCAGTCCACAACAGTCAGTTTTCCTTGCTTTGGACCAATTCAGATTTCTCATCTGAATTACCTCAGAAGAAAACCAGGGGTTTGATCTATCTTTGACTATGAATTGTTTAAAAGGGGCGTGTTTATCTGCCAGAGGAATAAATATGGAGGATAAATGTTCTAGAGCCAACTCCGGGTACAGGGATACAGAAGACCGTGGCTAAATCAGAGTAGAACATGTCATGTAAAAACCCTTGAGAGAACTTTAAAAAATGTATCTCTAATACTATAGGACAATGATCACTGACATCATATGCAAATACTCCACTAGACAAATATTTATGGGGGTTATTAGTAAGAATTAAATAAATCAATGAGGAGTTAACAGGGTTTTTCACATTTAGCCGTGTGGGTTTTGAGATCAATTGAGTCAGATTAAAATCAATGCATACAGTATACTCTTAAATTGATCTGAGGCCGGGGATTGATCCAGATTACAATCCTCTAAAATGACCCACTGAGGACAGAAAAGGTGTTAAACACTCAGATATAGCAACATTAGCATCACCATGGCAGCAGGGGGCGGTAAATCCCTCAGATATAGCACCATTAGCATCACCATGGCAGCAGGGGGCGGTAAATCCCAGCAACAAATAAATGTGTATTCTGGTTTATGGACACATCTACAAACAGGAGCTCAAATTTCTTGGGAACATAGATATTTAAAGATTGGGACACCATGAAATTAGATTTGACATACAGTGAGGGAAAAAAGTATTTGATCCCCTGCTGATTTTGTATGTTTGTCCACTGACAAAGACATGATCAGTCTATAATTTTAATGGTAGGTTTATTTGAACAGTGAGAGACAGAATAACAAAATCCAGAAAAACGCATGTCAAAAATGTTATAAATTCATTTGCATTTTAATGAGGGAAATAAGTATTTGACCCCTCTGCAAAACATTACTTAGTACTTGGTGGCAAAACCCTTGTTGGCAATCACAGAGGTCAGACGTTTCTTGTAGTTGGCCACCATGAGATTTAAAGTCAGAGGGGTATTCAGGTCATTGCCACCAGAGTTAACAGGCATACGGTCATCTGCAGCTATTTGTTGAATGAGCTGAGACATTGCCAAGGTCCCTGGCCAACCACGTGAGAGCAGAGCAAACTGAGCATTTGACAGACCTCCCCCAAGTCGCTGGATTCAGGGGCTGGGGCGGGAACTGGGAGAGCAGTGTTGGCAGAGCTAAGTCCACCCTGCATCATGTGGTGCACTTCCCTCGACAGTGTTCTGCCAGACCCTAGGGTAGTGGTCAGTGCTGTGTAGAGCTGGGCTGAGTTGAAGTGGGCCAGGTCTGGTTGAGAGTACACTGTCAGTAGTGGGACACCAGCATTTAGCCATCTGGTGTCTGGGGAATAGTCTCCTATCTTCCAGATACTGGGGAATAGTCTCCTATCTTCCAGATACTGGGGAATAGTCTCCTATCTTCCAGATACTGGGGAATAGTCTCCTATCTTCCAGATACTGGGGAATAGTCTCCTATCTTCCAGATACTGGGAATAGTCTCCTATCTTCCAGATACTGGGGAATAGTCTCCTATCTTCCAGATACTGGGGAATAGTCTCCCTATCTTCCAGATACTGGGAATAGTCTCCTATCTTCCAGATACTGGGGAATAGTCTCCTATCTTCCAGATACTGGGGAATAGTCTCCTATCTTCCAGATACTGGGGAATAGTCTCCTATCTTCCAGATACTGGGGAATAGTCTCCTATCTTCCAGATACTGGGGAATAGTCTCCTATCTTCCAGATACTGGGGAATAGTCTCCTATCTTCCAGATACTGGGGAATAGTCTCCTATCTTCCAGATACTGGGGAATAGTCTCCTATCTTCCAGATACTGGGGAATAGTCTCCTATCTTCCAGATACTGGGGAATAGTCTCCTATCTTCCAGATACTGGGGAATAGTCTCCTATCTTCCAGATACTGGGGAATAGTCTCCTATCTTCCAGATACTGGGGAATAGTCTCCTATCTTCCAGATACTGGGAATAGTCTCCTATCTTCCAGATACTGGGGAATAGTCTCCTATCTTCCAGATACTGGGGAATAGTCTCCTATCTTCCAGATACTGGGGAATAGTCTCCTATCTTCCAGATACTGGGGAATAGTCTCCTATCTTCCAGATACTGGGGAATAGTCTCCTATCTTCCAGATACTGGGGAATAGTCTCCTATCTTCCAGATACTGGGGAATAGTCTCCTATCTTCCAGATACTGGGGAATAGTCTCCTATCTTCCAGATACTGGGGAATAGTCTCCTATCTTCCAGATACTGGGGAATAGTCTCCTATCTTCCAGATACTGGGGAATAGTCTCCTATCTTCCAGATACTGGGGAATAGTCTCCTATCTTCCAGATACTGGGGAATAGTCTCCTATCTTCCAGATACTGGGGAATAGTCTCCTATCTTCCAGATACTGGGGAATAGTCTCCTATCTTCCAGATACTGGGGAATAGTCTCCTATCTTCCAGATACTGGGAATAGTCTCCTATCTTCCAGATACTGGGGAATAGTCTCCTATCTTCCAGATACTGGGGAATAGTCTCCTATCTTCCAGATACTGGGGAATAGTCTCCTATCTTCCAGATACTGGGGAATAGTCTCCTATCTTCCAGATACTGGGGAATAGTCTCCTATCTTCCAGATACTGGGGAATAGTCTCCTATCTTCCAGATACTGGGAATAGTCTCTATCTTCCAGATACTGGGGAATAGTCTCCTATCTTCCAGATACTGAGAATAGTCTCCTATCTTCCAGATACTGGGGAATAGTCTCCTATCTTCCAGATACTGGGGGAATAGTCTCCTATCTTCCAGATACTGGGGAATAGTCTCCTATCTTCCAGATACTGGGGAATAGTCTCCTATCTTCCAGATACTGGGGAATAGTCTCCTATCTTCCAGATACTGGGGAATAGTCTCCCTATCTTCCAGATACTGGGGAATAGTCTCCTATCTTCCAGATACTGGGGAATAGTCTCCTATCTTCCAGATACTGGGGAATAGTCTCCTATCTTCCAGATACTGGGGAATAGTCTCCTATCTTCCAGATACTGGGGAATAGTCTCCTATCTTCCAGATACTGGGGAATAGTCTCCTATCTTCCAGATACTGGGGAATAGTCTCCTATCTTCCAGATACTGGGGAATAGTCTCCTATCTTCCAGATACTGGGGGAATAGTCTCCTATCTTCCAGATACTGGGGAATAGTCTCCTATCTTCCAGATACTGGGGAATAGTCTCCTATCTTCCAGATACTGGGGAATAGTCTCCTATCTTCCAGATACGGGGGAATAGTCTCCTATCTTCCAGATACTGGGGAATAGTCTCCTATCTTCCAGATACTGGGGAATAGTCTCCTATCTTCCAGATACTGGGGAATAGTCTCCTATCTTCCAGATACTGGGGAATAGTCTCCTATCTTCCAGATACTGGGGAATAGTCTCCTATCTTCCAGATACTGGGGAATAGTCTCCTATCTTCCAGATACGGGGGAATAGTCTCCTATCTTCCAGATACTGGGGAATAGTCTCCTATCTTCCAGATACTGGGGAATAGTCTCCCTATCTTCCAGATACTGGGAATAGTCTCCTATCTTCCAGATACTGGGGAATAGTCTCCTATCTTCCAGATACTGGGGAATAGTCTCCTATCTTCCAGATACTGGGGAATAGTCTCCTATCTTCCAGATACTGGGGAATAGTCTCCTATCTTCTAGATACTGGGGAATAGTCTCCTATCTTCCAGATACTGGGGAATAGTCTCCTATCTTCCAGATACTGGGGAATAGTCTCCTATCTTCCAGATACTGGGGAATAGTCTCCTATCTTCCAGATACTGGGGAATAGTCTCCTATCTTCGAGGGTACCTGGGCTTTTACCTGGCTGATGGGGTGAAGGCTGCACTGAGCTCAGGGGTATCTGATCTTCCACCAGGCTGATGGGGCTGCTCTGTTGGTGTCAAGGTCAGAAGCTGCTGATGGAGGGCGTCATGTCCCTGTCTCTCTGCTGCACCTCCACCTCCACTACACACAGCTCCTCTTGGAGGGCATCATGTCTCTCTGCTGCACCTCCACCTTCACTACACACAGCTCCTCTTGGAGGGCATCATGTCTCTCTGCTGCACCTCCACCTTCACTACACACAGCTCCTCTTGGAGGGCATCATGTCTCTCTGCTGCACCTCCACCTTCACTACACACAGCTCCTCTTGGAGGGCATCATGTCTCTCTGCTGCACCTCCACCTTCACTACACACAGCTCCTCTTGGAGGGCATCATGTCTCTCTGCTGCACCTCCACCTTCACTACACACAGCTCCTCTTGGAGGGCATCATGTCTCTCTGCTGCACCTCCACCTTCACTACACACAGCTCCTCCTGGAGGGCATCATGTCTCTCTGCTGCACCTCCACCTTCACTACACACAGCTCCTCTTGGAGGGCATCACTGCTGCACCTCCACCTCCACTACACACAGCTCCTCTTGGAGGGCATCATGTCTCTCTGCTGCACCTCCACCTCCACTACACACAGCTCCTCTTGGAGGGCATCATGTCTCTCTGCTGCACCTCCACCTTCACTACACACAGCTCCTCTTGGAGGGCATCATGTCTCTCTGCTGCACCTCCACCTTCACTACACACAGCTCCTCTTGGAGGGCATCACTGCTGCACCTCCACCTTCACTACACACAGCTCCTCTTGGAGGGCATAATGTCTCTCTGCTGCACCTTCACTACACACAGCTCCTCTTGGAGGGCATCATGTCTCTCTGCTGCACCTCCTCCACCTCCACTACACACAGCTCCTCTTGGAGGGCATCATGTCTCTCTGCTGCACCTCCACCTCCACTACACACAGCTCCTCTTGGAGGGCATCATGTCTCTCTGCTGCACCTCCACCTTCACTACACACAGCTCCTCTTGGAGGGCATCATGTCTCTCTGCTGCACCTCCACCTCCACTACACACAGCTCCTCTTGGAGGGCATAATGTCTCTCTGCTGCACCTTCACTACACACAGCTCCTCTTGGAGGGCATCATGTCTCTCTGCTGCACCTCCACCTTCACTACACACAGCTCCTCTTGGAGGGCATCATGTCTCTCTGCTGCACCTCCACCTCCACTACACACAGCTCCTCTTGGAGGGCATCATTGGACTGTGGCATTTGTTCAGTGTGCTGTCTCAACTTCTGTCTTGACTGTTCTATTGAAGCTCGGCTCTCCTGGAAATGCCTCAACTCTTCCATCAGCGTCTGGACAGTGTCACATTGTTGTTTGCGCTCCCTGAATTCTATAATCTCCACTTCAAGTAGGGAGAGGCAGTTCTGGATTCGTTTCACAGATAATGTTTCTGTTGTGCTCACAGCTGCTACAGGTGAGGGAGGGAGTGATGTACTGTGGGAATCCTGTTTTGGGAGTTGCAGGCGTTGTTAGTGGAGACATATCAGTTTTTAGTTCATCATCCACTAGAGGTTCAAACAGCTCTACACTGACCTCAGAGCCTTGGATCATTACTGTTTCGTTATTATATACAGTGTATATTAATATAACATTTTGGGGTTGTGTCCACATACAATTGTCTCATGGTCTTGTTTCCAGACATTTTAAGATGTTTGTTTGCCTTGCACAGGGCTGCATGCCAAGCATTTTGGACGTTCAGTGAAAAAGAGAAGATCCACCTTGATTTCTTTGTCTTTTTGTTGCATAGAGTCTGCTGTTAGGGTCTCTGGGTGCTCTTCTAAAACCGTTGCTGTATATGTTTCCTCCCTGCTTCACTGGCAATACCTTCTGCATATTGGATCGCAAGGTTGCTGTGTTTGGGGCTGATAAATGTATCCATCTTAGTTGATTACAGCTGGATTCAGTATATTTTACAGCTGGTTTGTACTTGGCTAGTTGTAGCTAGGCGTTTTGGAATGGAAACAAAGCCTACCTTTCTTGTTTTCTGTCTGAATTGTTTTCTCTTGCTTGTGTAAGTTTAGTGTAAGATTAGGTACTAGTTTAGGTACTAGTTTAGGTACTAGTTTTCATGTCCTTTGTCCTGTCCTTTTTGTTATTTGTTAGCTCGTTTTTTTTAGCTAACAGCAGGTAGCCAGTAGCTAGAAACTCTTAGCAACTCCCTAGCAACATGTAAACAACTGTTAGCTTGTTAGCTATCCAGTTGCGTTGTCAAGCTTGTTAGCTATCCAGTCGAGTTATCAAGCTTGTTAGCTATCCAGTCGAGTTATCAAGCTTGTTAGCTATCCAGTCGAGTTATCAAGCTTGTTAGCTTGTTAGCTATCCAGTTGAGTTATCAAGCTTGTTAGCTATCCCATTGAGTTATCAAGCTTGTTAGCTATCCAGTTGAGTTATCAAGCTTGTTAGCTATCCCGTTGAGTTATCAAGCTTGTTAGCTATCCCGTTGAGTTATCAAGCTTGTTAGCTATCCAGTTGAGTTATCAAGCT
Source organism: Coregonus clupeaformis (assembly GCF_020615455.1). Lineage (NCBI taxonomy): Eukaryota > Metazoa > Chordata > Actinopteri > Salmoniformes > Salmonidae > Coregonus > Coregonus clupeaformis. The sequence goes on from NW_025534250.1 coordinate 144,489, forward strand.
TGTTAGCTATCCAGTTGAGTTATCAAGCTTGTTAGCTATCCCGTTGAGTTATCAAGCTTGTTAGCTTGTTAGCTATCCAGTTGAATTATCAAGCTTGTTAGCTTGTTAGCTATCCAGTTGAGTTATCAAGCTTGTTAGCTATCCCGTTGAGTTATCGTGGTCCTCTGTAGCTCAATTGGTAGAGCACGGCGCTTGTAACGGCAGGGTAGTGGATTCGATCCCCGGGACCACCCATACGTAAAAATGTATGCACACATGACTGTAAGTCGCTTTGGATAAAAGCGTCTGCTAAATGGCATATTATTATTATTATTATCAAGCTTGTTAGCTATCCAGTTGAGTTATGTAGCTTGTTAGCTATCCAGTTGCGTTATGTAGCTTGTTAGCTATCCAGTTGAGTTATGTAGCTTGTTAGCTATCCAGTTGCGTTATGTAGCTTGTTAGCTATCCAGTTGAGTTATGTAGCTTGTTAGCCATCCAGTTGAGTTATGTAGCTTGTTAGCTATCCAGTTGAGTTATGTAGCTTGTTAGCTATCCAGTTGAGTTATGTAGCTTGTTAGCTATCCAGTTGAGTTATGTAGCTTGTTAGCTATCCAGTTGCGTTATGTAGCTTGTTAGCTATCCAGTTGAGTTATGTAGCTTGTTAGCCATCCAGTTGAGTTATTGTTACGAACCCCGTGGCTCTAAACATCTAGGGTGGATGGACATGAGACCCGTAACATAAATTCATGTAAATTATAAGTGTGACATGGAATAGTAGAGACAAATAAGACACAAAACTACTATGAACTACCGTCAAACACAAAGTGTTTATTTATGAACACACGGTAAGGGTTTGGGAAAAAGGGCTGAGCAGGACCCAAGAAATGAAACAATAGTGTAAAACCCCCTAAACTGATCTAGCCTGCCTAAAGAACCGCTGAGCTACTGCTACCATACAAAAAATACAGTGGGTGGTCCGCTCAGGTCTAACTGGTGTTTATAGACAGATTTCTTCCCTACGGGTAATGTAAGCCCAAGTGGGCAACTAGCTTAAACTCCCCTTTTCCCAAAAACACACAAAGCTACTAAACAGGGTAATCAGCAATTTAGTGCGTACACAACACACAGGACACCACAGTATCCATACTCACATATGGCAAAAAGTCTCTCTCTTGCAACAAACACAAGTCTGGTTTTATACAATGGGCTGTGTGATTCAACAAACGAGTAACAGGTGGTGCTATTCACAGGAATGTTCACTGATTGGTCCCAATCAGCTGAGACACCTCAACGACCACCAATCAGGAACATACAGGACACCTGTGATTAGGGCAGAAAGAGTAGAAACACACAAAACACAGGATACCTGTATCCGTAACACTCCCCACCCTTAAAAGAGCAAACCAAAATGGTTTATGCACACACGATCCATCACAACACCCAAAATTCAATAATCCTCCTGCCGGGATAACCAAAAAAAACCTAGATCATTACACACACGAGACAAAGCATCTGCCAACACATTATCTAACCCTTTTTGTGGCGGATCTCCAAATTATAATTTTGCATTTCGACAAGTGCCCAACGCATAAGGCGTTGGTTCTGGTTGTACATCCGGTGGAGAAAAACTAAGGGGTTATGGTCAGTATACACTTTACTGGTAATGCACTGGAACCAACATAAACTTCAAGTACTGTAGAGCTAACAACAAAGCTAGAGCTTCTTGTTCAATGGTGGAATAGTTTGTCTGACATTTGTTAAATTTCCGTGAAAAATAACAGACAGGATGGTCCACTCCACTCTGGTCTTGCTGCAGTAGAACAGCACCAGCACCTCTGGCACTTGCATCTACCTCCAGTTTAAACGGCCGTTCAAAATCTGGCGCAGCAAGAACAGGAGTACTACACAAGAGTGCCTTTAGCAGTGTTGAAAGCAGTACAACAATCTTCAGACCATACAAATTTCCTCGCCCGGACTGAGCAAATCCAAGTTAATGGAGCAACTCATGAGAGAAATTTTTACAGAAACTACGGTAGTAGCCAACCATCCCTAAAAAAGCGGCGTAGCTCTCTTCTGGTGGTAGGTGCGGGAAATGCGTCTATAGCTGAGACCTTGGCATCTACAGGGCGCACCTGACCATGGCCGGACCTGTTTACCCAGATAAGTAACAGTGGCCTTCCCAAACTCGCACTTTGCTAAGTTCAGGGTTGAGAAGCGGTTGCTAGACGTTCACACACTACCCCTTAGAGTGTTAACATGATCCAGACCACTCAGTTGAATAAATGACCAGATCATCAAGGTAAGCCACTACAATTAGGAACTCCAGCCAATACTGTGTTACAACCAGGCGTTGGAAAGTGGCTGGTGCGTTCGCATCCCAAATGCCATGACAGCATATTGTAGGAAGTGATCTGGGGTCACAAAGGCAGAGATGTCGGAGGCACGTGGGGTTAACGGACCTGCCGTAACTTAGAAGATCTAGTTTGGTTACATAAGTAGCAGCACCAACAGTATCTACAGTCATCCAGTCTGGGTAACGGGAACGAGTCGGGCACTGTGACAGCATTGACTTTCCGATAGTCCGTACATAATCTGGATGTCCCATCAGGTTTAGGAACCAGATATGCCGGAGAACTCCAAGGACTTGAACTTGGCATAGCCAGGTTATTCTCCAGCAAATAACCGACTCTCACCCCTCATTATCTTTCTCTGTGACGTTGACACGATAAGGATGTTGCTTGATAGGTGCAGCGTTTCCAACATTAATGTCATGTTCTAACACATTTGTACATGTAGGAACATCATTAAAAAGACATGGAAAGCTGTGTAACAGTCTCACAATCTCATCTGACCGTCTGTCCGTTAAATGAATCAGGCTTGACAGCGGAGAGACAGCAGCATCTCTGAATTGGGCACTAGCACACTGCTGCTGAGTATTGCGCAACTCCAAACCATCTCCGTCCCAACATTAACATGACCTCCCACTACAGCCATAGGCAGCAACAGAGACAGCCGTTCGGCCAGTTTCTGGACTGTCTACCTGAGTGACGGGTCTGTTGTGGTATGTCTTCACCATGTTAGCGTGGCACACACGAGATTGGCGTTTTTCTATCAGGAGTCTGTATCACATAGTCAGTTTCAGTTAGTTTCTTTTCAATGACATAAGGACCAGAGAAACGCGTGCTGACAATGGCGCTCCTGGCACAGGCAACAACACAAGAACTCGGTCACCTGGCTGCAGTGAACGAAACAGCTCTGTGTGTCATGAGTAGTCGTTTCATCCGTTTCTGTGAGGGAGACAGCGCCCCTTTGCTGGAAGCACAGGCAGCATGTAGGCGCTCACGAGCGACTAACGTAGTCCAACACATTTTCTTTCACACAACTCTTGTGACAAAAACTGATCCTTAAGGACTTTCATAGGTCCTCTCATGGTGTGTCCAAACACCAGTTCAGCTGGGCTGAACCTAGGGATTCCTGTACTGTCTCACGGACAGCAAACAATACTAGAGGAACTCCCTCGTCCCAATCTTTCTCAGATTCCAAGCAATGTTTACGGAGCATAGACTTTGGTCTGATGCTAACGTTCAAGCGCACCCTGAGACTCTGGGTGATATGCGCTTGACACACGTGTGTAACTGACAAGGATTTTAACACTTGTTTTGAAAAGGTTAGAAAGAAATTCGTACCCTGATCAGTTTGTATCACCTTAGGTAATCCAAAAGTTGAGAAGAATTTGATCAACGCTTTACTCACCACCGAGCAGTAATCCTTCGCAGAGGAATGGCCTCTGGGTACCTGGTGGCCAGCACACATAATTGTCAACATAAACTGGTTACCAGATTTTGTTTTCGGTAATGGTCAACACAATCAACCATCACATGTTCGAATGGTTCACCTATGGCCGGTATGGGACAAAGAGCAGGGGAAATAACCTGGTTCGGTTTCCCAACTACTTGACAGGTGTGGCAAGTCCGACAGAACTGAGCCACATCTTGTTTTAAGCCAGGCCAAAGAAATGTCGTCAAAACTCGATCATAAGTCTTGGTGACTCCCAGATGTCCGGACCACTGGTGATCATGAGCGGGATAAAATTTGTCGAAAGGCTGTAGGAATCACTATTTGGTAAACAACATTCCAATCTCCACGCCAGCGCAACATGGGAGGTCCATTTCTATGAGGAGATTACCATCAATGAAGTATGCCATGTTTTTCTTCTTTAGCTTCGTCCTCTGGGACAACACTAGAAAAACATTTAGCCAGGCTAATGTCAACCTGTTGGTTAGCGATCAGCTGCTCACGAGTAACTGGTAACTGTATTGCCTCAGCAACCAGTTCCACATCCTTCTTCCTTTCTCTGGGCTGTTGGTCAGACTGCCCAGCTTACGCAGAGGTAGCACCCGAACTATCCTCTGGGTCACACTCTCTGAATAGAATCGTGTCTGACAAATCTCTACCACTTCACTCTTCTGTCGTGCTTGAGCACGTGTGACAGCCACAAGCGGGAACACATCTGGATAACCCTGTGCCAGCTCCTCGGAGAGAGACTGGTCACTTTTATCCAATACCTCAATATGGGTATTACCTTTCCTCCGGCAATATCGTTGCCCATTATAAAGGTCACCCCTTTACTGCAACATCGGACGACGCCAACTCTGAACAATCCACTGACTAACTCAGAGTGTACGTTCACAAAGTGACAATGGCACTGGGACCAAACCCATTTCAATTCCTTGTACTAACACACTGGAACCACAATGTTGTTATTAGACAAGGGCAACACATCAGCTAGTATGAGCGACTGCGCCGCATCAGTATCTCTGAAGATTCTAACTGGACACGAGACGCTTCATCATCTGATATAGAAACAAACCCCTCAAAAATGAACGGTTCATAACTGTGATCTGGGACAGGGACTTTCAAACCACATTCACTATGAGGCCTCTGTCTTGATTCCGGCCTTACAACCGTCTGAATCAGCCCAACACCCGTTGGCGGCCTGGCGTGCTGAGGCATCCCGGTTTGCGTTTTTAGCAGAAAGCAATCATTAACTATATGTCCCACCTTATGACAATAGAAACAGTGACGCACATCTTTTGGGCGTGCTGGATGTACTCCTGATGGACTAGGACTAGAAGTTAGCAACTCGCAGCCCGGCTCTCCGTGCGAGCGAAAACACGCTCTTATCGTCAACTACAAACTCGTCTGCCAATACAGACGCTCGACAGTGAGGATACTTTCTGTTCGTTCAGATAAACTACAATGCGTTCGGTGAAGCAATTTTTTAAACTCTTCTAACAAGATTAACTCCCGTAGAGAGTTAAAATCAGTTACTCTTACTAGCACTGTGCCATTTGTCAAACAGATTTCCTTTGTCTCTAGCAAACTCACATAAGTCTGAGTAGGAGACTTTTTATGAGACCTAAATCTCTGTCGATATGCCTCAGGAACAAGCTCATAGGGCACGAAGAACAGTAGCTTTGACCACCTCATAATTCAAACTGTCTTCAAGAGGTAGCGCCAAGAACCTCTTGGGCTTTACCTGTTAGCTTACACTGAAGTAATAGGCACCACCTCGTCCGGGCCATTTCAATGCTACCGCTATACGTTCAAAACACTGAAATAGGAATCAACCTCTGACTCCCTGAACACAGGTACCAAGGTGATCTGCTACTAATATCAAACGTAGCAGATGACACAGCTGGTGAGGATGGCTCAGCTAGCAGGCATAGTATTGCAGAGACTAACCTCGCTGTTTCTGCCTCTAGTTCCATTTTACGCTATCGCCAGTTCTTGATCAAGCCTACGCGTCTCCAGTTCTTGATCAAGCCTACGCGTCTCCAGTTCTTGATCAAGCCTCTGCTCTCAGTTCCATCTTTACGCGTCTCCTGTTCTATCTTACGCGTCTCCTGTTCTGCCTTACGCGTCTCCTGTTCTGCCTCTAGCTCCATTTTACGCATCTCCAGCTTGTCTTGCCTGATTTGAGCCCGCTCTTCCGCCTCCATTTGGAGCCGCGTCGAGCGGACATCGATCCTGGCATCACTGTCAGTCAGTGGGGGAGAGAGAGTGGGTCATAACGGGCAATGTGGCTGGAGCCTTAGCCTCGGTCCTCAGACACTGATGGGCTTACAGAAACATCAACCACATCCCCTACAGGAGCAGCAGACTCAGGCGGCGGTAACTCAAGCACTCGCACTCGTTTAACATATCTTCTTTACTTCCCTAACTTCTGCTTTCACTATACCCCTCGTATGGGTACAGAAAAAGTGGTCAGCCAAAGCCTGTAGATCCACTCTAGACAATTCTCAAAAATCTCCCACGTAGGGTTTTCCAAAAATGCTTCCAAATCAAAAGTAGCTATCCTACTAACTACGAGCCGGTCGACTACTGAACACACACAAAAAAAAACAGGTAGTTACAGCTGCTAAGCCAACACTGAACCAGACACTTACTAATTTGCACGAGTAGCATGGGATAGATCCCCGGACGAGCCCCCACTTTATGTTACGAACCCGTGGCTCTAAACATCTAGGGTGGATGGACATGAGACCCGGCAACATAAATTCATGTAAATTATAAGTGTGACCTGGAACAGTGAGAACCAAAATGACACAACTACCATGAACTACCATCAAACACAAAGTGTTTGTTACTGTGCTACGGATACAGGTATACCTGTGTTGTGTGTTTCTTCTTCTGCCCTAATCACAGGTGTCCTGTATGTTCCTGATTGGTGGTCGTTGAGGTGTCTGCTGATTGGACCAATCAGTGAACATTCCTGTGAATACACCACCTGTTACTGCGTTTTTGTTCAATCACACATTCCATTTTATAAACACCGACTTGGAGAGAGAGAGCTTTGCCATATGTGAGTATGGACACGGTGGTGTCCCTGTGTGTTGTGTACTAGCTAGTTGCTGATTACCCTGTTTGGTAGTTTTTTGTGTCTTTTTTGGGAAAAGGGGGTTTGCTAGGTGCCGCTTGGCGTCATTCCGTAGGAAGAAATCTGTCTATAAACACCAGTTAGACGGACGGACCACCCACCGTAGTTTTTGTATGGTAGCAGTAGCTCTGTGGTTCTTTAGGTAGGCTAGATCAGTTTAGGGGTTTTACACTGTTTCATTTCTTGGGTCCTACCAGCCCTTTTTTTTCCCAAACCCTTACCGTGTTTATTTATGAACACACGGTAAGGGTTTGGAAAAAGGGCTGAGCAGGACCCAAGAAATGAAACAATAGTGTAAACCCCTAAACTGATCTAGCCTGCCTAAAGAACCGCTAGGCTACTGCTACCATACAAAAATACAGTGGGTGGTCCAGGTCTAACTGGTGTTTATAGACAGATTTCTCTACGGGTAATGTACGCCCAAGGGCAACTAGCTTAAACTCCCCTTTTCCCAAAACACACAAAGCTACTAAACAGGGTAATCAGCAATTTAGTGCGCGTACTAACACACAGGACACTACAGTATCCATACTCACATATGGCAAAAAGTCTCTCTCTCTTGCAACAAACACAGAGTCTGGTTTTATACAATGGGCTGTGTGATTCAACAAACGAGTAACAGGTGGTGCTATTCGCAGGAATGTTCACTGATTGGTCCAATCAGCAGACACCCAACGACACCAATCAGGAACATACAGGACACCTGTGATTAGGCAGAAGGAGAGCAAACACACAAGAACACAGGATACCTGTATCCGTAACAGTTAACTGTAGCTTGTTAGCTATCCAGTTGAGTTATGTAGCTTGTTAGTTATCCAGTTGAGTTATGTAGCTTGTTAGCTATCCAGTTGAGTTATGTAGCTTGTTAGCTATCCAGTTGAGTTATGTAGCTTGTTAGCTATCCAGTTGAGTTATGTAGCTTGTTAGCTTGTTAGCTATCCAGTTATAATAATAATAATAATAATAATAATAATAATAATAATAATAATAATATATAATAATATGCCATTTAGCAGACACTTTTATCCAAAGCGACTTACAGTCATGTGTGCATACATTTTTATGTATGGGTGGTCCCGGGGATCGAACCCACTACCCTGGCGTTACAAGTGCCGTGCTCTACCAATTGAGCTACAGAGGACCACAGTTATCAGGATAAAAGATGCATTCTCTTCTTCTGATGTTATATTCTCAGTCCTTCTTCCTTTATCTTTCACTCACTTGTTTTTCGCAAATGTACTCTTCCTCTAAATTATTTGAAATATGATATATAATACTAATAATAATATAATTATATTAATAATATGATACTAGATTTTAGGAGCTCATCATTTTACCAGCTGCTCTTGGAACTCGCTCTCTCTCTCTCTCTCTCTCTCTCTCTCTCTCTCTCTCTCTCTCTCTCTCTCTCTCTCTCTCTCTCTCGCTCTATGTTCTCTCTCTCGCTCTACTGCTCTCTCTCTCTCACTTCTCTCTCTCTCGCTCTCTCTCTCTCTCTCTCGCTCTACTGCTCTCTCTCGCTCTACTCTCTCTCTCTCTCTCTCTCTCTCTCGCTCTACTGTCTCTCTCTCTCTCTCGCTCTACTGCTCTCTCTCTCTCTCTCTCTCTCTCTACTGCTCTCTCTCTCTCTCTCGCTCTACTGCTCTCTCTCTCTCTTTCTCTCTCTCTACTGCTCTCTCTCTCTCTCTCTCTCTCTCTCTCTCTCTCTCTCTCTCTCTCTACTGCTCTCCTCTCTCTCTTGCTCTACTGCTCTCTCTCTCTCTCTCTCCTCTAGCCTCTCTCTCTCTCTCTACTTCTCTCTCTCTCTACCTCTACTGCTCTCTCTCTCTCTCTCTCTCTCTCTACTTCTCTCTCTCTACCTCTACTGCTCTCTCTCTCTCTATCTCTCTCTCTCTCTCTCTCTCTCTCTCTCTCTCTCTCTCGGCTCTACTGCTCTCTCTCTCTCTCTCTCTACTGCTCTCTCTCTCTACTGCTCTCTCTCTCTCTCTCTACTCTCTCTCTCTCTCTCTCTCTCTCTCTACTTCTCTCTCTCTCTCTACTGCTCTCTCTCTCTCTACTTCCTCTCTCTCTACCTCTACTGCTCTCTCTCTCTCTCTCTCTCTCTCTCTCTCTCTCTCTCTCTCTCTCTACTCTCTCTCTCTACTCTCTCTCTCTCTCTCTCTCTCTCTCTCTCTCTCTCTCTCTCTCTCTCTCTCTCTCTCTACTCTCTCTCTCTCTCTCTCTCTCTCTCTCTCTCTCTCTCTCTCTCTCTACTTCTCTCTCTCTAGCTCTACTGTCTCTCTCTCTCTCTCTCTCTACTGCTCTCTCTCTCTCTCTCTCTCTTCTCTCTAATGTCTCTCTACTTTGCTCTCTCTCTCTCTCTCTCTCTCTTCTCTCGTAATGTCTCTCTACTTTGCTCTCTCTCTCTACTGCTCTCTCTCTCTCTTCTCTGTAATGTCTCTCTACTTTGCTCTCTCTCTCTACTGCTCTCTCTCTCTCTCTCTCTCTCTACTGCTCTCTCTCTCTCTCTACTGCTCTCTCTCTCTCTTCTCTCTAATGTCTCTCTACTTTGCTCTCTCTCTCTACTGCTCTCTCTCTCTCTTCTCTGTAATGTCTCTCTACTTTGCTCTCTCTCTCTACTGCTCTCTCTCTCTCTTCTCTCTAATGTCTCTCTACTGCTCTCTCTCTCTCTCTACTGCTCTCTCTCTCTCTTCTCTGTAATGTCTCTCTACTTTGCTCTCTGTCTGTGTTTCTGAAGTTGTGTTCTTAGTTTAGTGTTACTACAGTGTATAATTCATTGGGCTGAGCCTGTGACGTGGTAACACCCACAGCCCTGGGTTCTCCCATAGTGTTGTGAGAGATTTGGCTCGGCCTCCACGTGTTTGTCTGCTTCACAAATGGCACCTATCCTGAAAAAACCCAACCTCGACCAAGAAAACCCTGCCAACAACTGACCAATCTCCAACCTACCCTTCTTGTCCAAATTTATGGAAAAAGTTGTGGCTAAATAACTACAGTCACATTTGATCTCCAATGGCCTTGTGAGACTTTCCAATCCGGTTTCAGACCTAACCACAGGACAGAAACAGCCCTCGTCAGAGTGGTAAACAACCTCATGTCAGCTGACAGTGGATTCCCGAACATCGTAGTCCTCCTTGACCTCAGTGCCACCTTCGACATGGTTGACCACAGCATCCACCTGGGTCGATTGAAGGAATGTTCTGTTGTTGGTGTTCCCTGTTAGATTCCAGGTCTAGTGTTCTGTTCCTTCCTGGATTATGGTGTTCTGTTCCTTCCTGGATTATGGTGTTCCTTCCTGGATTATGGTGTTCTGTTCCTTCGTGGATTATGGTGTTCTGTTCCTTCCTGGATTATGGTGTTCTGTTCCTTCCTGGATTATGGTGTTCTGTTCCTTCCTGGATTATGGTGTTCTGTTCCTTCCTGGATTATGGTGTTCTGTTCCTTCCTGGATTATGGTGTTCTGTTCCTTCCTGGATTATGGTGTTCTGTTCCTTCCTGGATTATGGTACATCTTGTATAGTACTAGTCTGCTTGCTAGCTTTACATTTCTCACTTGATGTTTTTTTTGCCCTTTTCATTAAAGCTTTTTTCTTTTAATGGTTGTTCTCAATGTAAATAGTTTTGTGATTTACGTCTTTAAATGAAAAGCTCTCTACAAATGTAATGTATTATTATTCCCTATACACTGTTGACCAGGGCCCAATCAGAATGTAGAAAGCCCATTAAAACCACTTACCATCCTAGTGTCATGCACTACTCATTTTAAAACATTTATAACTTTTGTTATTCAGAAACATTCAAATACAAAATACTGCAATACATTTAAAAAATATTCTGTGATGTTTTGTCCATATGGCCCAATCATAGTAACTTCTATCTGAACATAATTATTAGAATTACACTTCACTACACCCTATTAGAATTACACTTCACTACACCCTATTAGAATTACACTTCACTACACCCTATTAGAATTACACTTCACTACACCCTATTAGAATTACACTTCACTACACCCTATTAGAATTACACTTCACTACACCCTATTAGAATTACACTTCACTACACCCTATTAGAATTACACTTCACTACACCCTATTAGAATTACACTTCACTACACCCTATTAGAATTACACTTCACTACACCCTATTAGAATTACACTTCACTACACCCTATTAGAATTACACTTCACTACACCCTATTAGAATTACACTTCACTACACCCTATTAGAATTACACTTCACTACACCCTATTAGAATTACCATACTTCACTACACCCTATTAGAATTACACTTCACTACACCCTATTAGAATTACACTTCACTACACCCTATTAGAATTACACTTCACTACACCCTATTAGAATTACACTTCACTACACCCTATTAGAATTACACTTCACTACACCTATTAGAATTACACTTCACTACACTCCTATTAGAATTACACTTCACTACACCCTATTAGAATTACACTTCACTACACCCTATTAGAATTACACTTCACTACACCCTATTAGAATTACACTTCACTACACCCCTATTAGAATTACACTTCACTACACCCTATTAGATTACACTTCACTACACCCTATTAGAATTACACTTCACTACACCCTATTAGAATTACACTTCACCTACACCCTATTAGAATTACACTTCACTACACCCTATTAGAATTACACTTCACTACACCCTATTAGAATTACACTTCACTACACCCTATTAGAATTACACTTCACTACACCCTATTAGAATTACACTTCACTACACCCTATTAGAATTACACTTCACTACACCCTATTAGAATTACACTTCACTACACCCTATTAGAATTACACTTCACTACACCCTATTAGAATTACACTTCACTACACCCTATTAGAATTACACTTCACTACACCCTATTAGAATTACACTTCACTACACCCTATTAGAATTACACTTCACTACACCCTATTAGAATTACACTTCACTACACCCTATTAGAATTACACTCCACTACACCCTATTAGAATTACACTTCACTACACCCTATTAGAATTACACTTCACTACACCCTATTAGAATTACACTTCACTACACCCTATTAGAATTACACTTCACTACACCTATTAGAATTACACTTCACTACACCCTATTAGAATTACACTTCACTACACCCTATTAGAATTACACTTCACTACACCCTATTAGAATTACACTTCACTACACCCTATTAAGAATTACACTTCACTACACCCTATTAGAATTACACTTCACTACACCCTATTAGAATTACACTTCACTACACCCTATTAGAATTACACTTCACTACACCCTATTAGAATTACACTTCACTACACCCTATTAGAATTACACTTCACTACACCCTATTAGAATTACACTTCACTACACCCTATTAGAATTACACTTCACTACACCCTATTAGAATTACACTTCACTACACCCTATTAGAATTACACTTCACTACACCCTATTAGAATTACACTTCACTTACACCCTATTAGAATTACACTTCACTACACCCTATTAGAATTACACTTCACTACACCCTATTAGAATTACACTTCACTACACCCTATTAGAATTACACTTCACTACACCCTATTAGAATTACACTTCACTACACCCTATTAGAATTACACTTCACTACACCTATTAGAATTACACTTCATACACCCTATTAGAATTACACTTCACTACACCCTATTAGAATTACACTTCACTACACCCTATTAGAATTACACTTCACTACACCCTATTAGAATTACACTTCACTACACCCCATTAGAATTACACTTCACTACACCCTATTAGAATTACACTTCACTACACCCTATTAGGAATTACACTTCACTACACCCTATTAGAATTACACTTCACTACACCCTATTAGAATTACACTTCACTACACCCTATTAGAATTACACTTCACTACACCCTATTAGAATTATTTCCACTACACCCTATTAGGGAATTACACTTCACTACACCCTATTAGAATTACACTTCACTACACCCTATAGAATACACTTCACTACACCCTATTAGAATTACACTTCACTTACACCCTATTAGAATTACACTTCACTACACCCTATTAGAGATTACATTCCACTACACCCTATTAGAATTACACTTCACTACACCCTATTAGAATTACACTTCACTACACTCCTATTAGAATTACACGTACTACACCCTATTAGAATTATACTTCGGCACTACACCCTATTAGAATTACACTTCACTACACCCTATTAGAATTACACTTCACTACACCCTATTAGAATTACACTTCACTACACCCTATTAGAATTACACTTCACTACACCCTATTAGAATTACATTACTACACCTATTAGAATTACACTTCACTACACTCTGATGAGAATTACACTTCACTACACCCTATTAGAATTAATTAATAATAATCTCCCACTCTGAGATGATACATACGGCCCCTAATGAATTACAGAGCGGAGGTATCGCTCCTCCACTCTGAGATGATACACACGGCCCCTAGTGATTTACAGAGCGGAGGTATCGCTCCCACTCTGAGATGATACACACGGCCCCTAGTGAATTACAGAGCGGAGGTATCGCTCCCACTCTGAGATGATACACACAGCCCTAGTGATTTACAGAGCGGAGGTATCGCTCCCACTCTGAGATGATACACACGGCCCCTAGTGAATTACAGAGCGGAGGTATCGCTCCCACTCTGAGATGATACACACGGCCCCTAGTGATTTACAGAGCGGAGGTATCGCTCCCACTCTGAGATGATACACACTGGCCCTAGTGAATTACAGAGCGGAGGTATCAGCTCCCACTCTGAGATGATACATACAGCCCCTAGTGAATTACAGAGCGGAGGTATCGCTCCCACTCTGAGATGATACATACGGCCCCTAGTGAATTACAGAGCGGAGGTATCGGGGCAGGTCCTCACTACTGGCTGGTAGAGGTCGGTCGTCTGAATGCTACTGTGAGAATATTGTTTGCTTTTTTCTACCCGTGTAAATTAAACTTTTATAGATGGTCTTAATTACAAGTTATACAGTGCATTTGGAAAGTATTAAGACCCCTTTACTTTTTCCACATTTTGTTACGTTGCAGCCTTATTCTAAAATTTATTAAAATGTCCTCATCAATCTACACACGATATCCCATAATGACAAATCAAAGACGGATTTGGAGACATTTTTGCAAATGTATTAAAAATAAAAAACAGAAATACCTTATTTACATAAGTATTCAGACCCTTTGCTATGAGACTCGAAATTGAGCTCAAGTGCATCCTGTTTCCATTGATCATCCTTGAGATGTTTCTACAACTTGATTGGAGTCCATCTGTGGTAAATTCAATTGAATGGACATGATTTGGAAAGGCACACACCTGTTTATATAAGGTCCCACAGTTGACAGTGCATGTCAGAGCAAAAACCAAGCCATGAAGTCGAAGGAATTGTCCGTAGAGCTCCGAGACAGGATTGTGTCGAGGCACAGATCTGGGGAAGGGTACCAAAAAATGTCTGCAGCATTGAAGGTCCCCAAGAACACAGTGGCCTTTTAAATGGAAGAAGTTTGGAACCACCAAGACTCTTCCTAGAGCTGGCTGCCCGGCCAAACTGAGCAATCGGGGGAGAAGGGCCTTGGTCAGGGAGGTGACCAAGAACCCGATGGTCCTTCCAGAAGGACAAACATCTCTGCAGCACCACCAATCAGGCCTTTATGGTAGAGTGGCCAGACGAAAGCCACTCCTCAGTAAATGTTTGCCAAAAGGCACCTAAAAACTCTCAGACCATGAGAAACAAGATTCTCTGGTCTGATGAAACCAAGATTTAACACTTTGGCCTGAATGCCAAGTATCACGTCTGGAGGAAACCTGGCACCATCCCTACTGTGAAGCACGGTGGTGGCAGCATCATGCTGTGGGGATGTTTTTCAGTGGCAGGGACTGGGAGACTAGTCAGGATCGAGGGAAAGATGAACGGAGCAAAGTACAGAGGTCCTTCATGAAAACCTGCTCCAGTGCGCTCAGGACCTCAGACTGGGGGCGAAGGTTCACCTTCCAACAGGACAACGACCCTAAGCACACAGCCAAGACAACGCAGGAGTGGCTTCAGGACAAGTCTCTGAATGTCCTTGAGTGGCCCAGCCAGAGCCCGGACTTGAACCTGATCAAACATCTCTGGCGAGACCTGGAAATAGCTGTGCAGCGATGCTCCCCATCCAACCTGACAGAGCTTGAGAGGATCTGCAGAGAAGAATGGGAGAAACTCCCCAAATACAGGTGTGTCAAGCTTGTAGCGTCATACCCAAGAAGACTCAAGGCTGTAATCGCTGCCAAAGCTGCTTCAACAGAGTACTGAGTAAAAGGTCTGAATACTTATGTAAATGTAATATTATAGATTTTTATTTTTTTATACATTTGCAAAAATGTTGAAACACCTGTTTTTGCTTTGTCATTATGGGGTATTGTGTGTAGATTGATGAGGGGGAAAAAACAATTTTATCAATTTTAGAATAAGGCTGAAACGTAACAAACTGTGGAGAAAGTCAATGGGTTTCCCAGACTAGCCATGGACTTAAAACCAAGGTCTCTGGGAATCTTCCTTGAAAGAGCATTTTAGTCCAGGACTCTGCTTGATCCGTGTCCAGGAAACCAGCCCTTTATGTGTACTTACATTGGTTTAACGTCATCATCAAGGAATTCAATATGGCTGTTGTTAACAACTAAGACGGGCCATCCGCTAAGGAGATTATTTCATATCTTCTATTTATCAAAATTGTCCTTATTCTGTCAAAGTTAATTTACAATCATATCTGTATATCTGAGTTGTGTGAATGATTCAGTGTTTGATTATTGTCTGTGTATGTGACTGTGTGGGAGAGAGAAGAGCGGATGGACCATCATGATGTTGAGTGTGATGTCATGTCTTCTTCCCACCACTGTGAGAGGAGGTGGTGTTTGGCTCAGGAGTTAACTGCTGTTACTCTGACTGACTCCCAATAGATCCATGTACAGCATAGTTGCTGATCATCATACTGAAATTAACTTTTACTCCTGATCACTTTTGTTTCCTGTTTTATTCATCATTCCAACAGGAGTAAAACAAATCAATACAATCACTCTCTCTTTACCTGAGTCTTACACACATGATTGTGGATAAATCTGTCAAAAATAAACTGATACATGTGGTTTCATATCTAAACTGATGAATTGTTCATATAAACTGATAATGTGGTTTATATCTAAACGATACATGTGGTTATATTAAACTGTTGGGCGAGTATTCAATTGTACAGCGGAAGTTAAGCACTAATTTAAATTTAAAGGCAATGTTCCTATGTTGGTGGAGACTGCATTCACGGTAATAATAATAATATGCCATTTAGCAGACGCTTTTATCCAAAGCGACTTAGTCATGTGTGCATACATTTTTACGTATGGGTGGTCCCGGGGATCGAACCCACTACCCTGGCGTTACAAGCGCCATGCTCTACCAGCTGAGCTACAGAGGACCACGATGGTAACCATTTGCATATATTGGCTCAATCGGAAATGACCTTTACATTTCTACTGCGCAATCTGTAACGCTTCAGTGAACCAGATTGAATAGAGCTCTGAATCCTTCATTATCCCTGTACCGGTTTCAGTGATCCAGATTGAATAGAGCTCTGAATCCTTCATTATCCCTGTACCTGTTTCAGTGATCCAGATTGAATAGAGCTCTGAATCCTTCATTATCCCTGTACCGGTTTCAGTGATCCAGATTGAATAGAGCTCTGAATCCTTCATTATCCCTGTACCGGTTTCAGTGATCCAGATTGAATAGAGCTCTGAATCTTCATTATCCCTGTACCGGTTTCAGTGATCCAGATTGAATAGAGCTCTGAATCCTTCATTATCCCTGTACCTGTTTCAGTGATCCAGATTGAATAGAGCTCTGAATCCTTCATTATCCCTGTACCGGTTTCAGTGATCCAGATTGAATAGAGCTCTGAATCCTTCATTATCCCTGTACCGGTTTCAGTGATCCAGATTGAATAGAGCTCTGAATCCTTCATTATCCCTGTCCCTAAGTAGTGGGTAATACATTCATTTGAGGTCAAGTTGGTTTGCAGCAACATTAAGGCAGTATTTTGACAATCTGTCAGAATAGCTACTGACCATGTGAAGGACATTTGGGAGAGAGGGGGCATTAGGAACAGAGAGGAGGGGGAGAGGAGGGAGAGGAGGGAGGGAGAGGAACAGTGGTAGAGAGGGAGAGGAGGGGAGAGGGAGAGGAGGAGGGGAGGAGAGGAACAGTGATGGAGAGGAGGAACAGTGGTGGAGGAGAGGAGAGGAGGGGAGAGGAGGAGAGGAGAGGAGGGGAGAGAGAGGAGAGGAACAGTGATGGAGAGGAGGAACAGTGGTGAGGAGAGGAGAGGGGGAGGAGGGGAGGAGAGGGGAGGAGGGGAGGAGAGGGGGAGGAGGGGAGGAGAGGAACAGGTGGGGGAGGAGAGGAGGAGGGGGAGGAGGAGAGGAGAGGGGAGGAGAGGAACAGTGATGGAGAGGAGGAACAGTGGTAGAGAGGAGGGGAGAGGAGGGGAGGGGGAGGAGAGGAGAGGAGAGGGAGAGGAGGGGAGGGGAGGAGAGGAGGGGGAGGGGGAGGGAGCAGGGGTAGATGTACTCTTGCATCACATCAGATAACACACTGTAGATAATGGTGTCTGTTCTATGATTGTCAGCAGCATGACATCTAAACAGTTCAGCATTGATGTAAAAAAATACACACTGATGATTGTCTCATCACAGTGATTCTCTGAATGTCTTAGGGATGTGTGTGTGGGGGGGGGGTTGTCATTCTGTGCCGAAGTACTTCTGTCCAAAGTGTGTGGGGGCGACGGGGTGCAGCTCTGTGGTGAGCAGGGTGATGTCTGGGAACTCTTGGAGGATGGCCTTGGCTCCTAGAGAGAGGTGTAGAGAAAGGAGGGGTTATAGTGAGAGAGAGGGCGTGGCAGTCATTACATTTTGTCAGCCGGTGATTGTCAAGCAAATAACTGGCAGTCTCACGGTAATTGACCGTTAATTAACAAACACATTTAGCATCTCCTGGCTTCCACACACAGCCTACTGTGACATATACTGATATACGAAGAGGCAGGACACAGACGCAGGAATTAACAAGGTCAAGGTTTCCTTAATAATGACAACGAGAAATACCAAAGAGAGAGTAACCGACACGAAGCTAAACAATCCCACACAACATCATCCAGAACAGTCCAGGGCTAAACAGGGGTGGTGATGAGATGATGAGGTGCAGGTGCGCTGGAGGTGATTAGGGTGCGTTGGGTTTCCATTCCGGTGTTGCCGAGGTGGTGCGCTCAGACCGGTGGCTCAGTAGACCGGCGAATCAGAGCGCCGGAGGGGAGCAACGGGAGGAGACGTGACACCTACAGTGAGGGAAAAAAGTATTTGATCCCCTGCTGATTTTGTACGTTTGCCCACTGACAAAGAAATGATCAGTCTATCATTGTAATGGAAGGTTTGCAGAGATGGTTGTCCTTCTGGAAGGTTCTCCCATCTCCACAGAGGAACTCTGAAGCTCTGTCAGAGTGACCATCAGGTTCTTGTCCCTGACCAAGGCCCTTCTCCGATTTCTCAGTTTGGCCGGGCTGCCAGCTCTAGGAAGCGTCTTGGTGGTTCCAAACTTCTTCCATTTAAGAATGATGGAGGCCACTGTGTTCTTGGGGACCTTCAATGCTGCAGACATTTTTTGGTACCCTTCCCCAGATCTGTGCCTCGACACAATCCTGTCTCTGCGCTCTAAGGACAATTCCTTCGACCTCATGGCTTGGTTGTTTGCTCTGACATGCACTGTCAACTGTGGGACCTTATATAGACAGGTGTGTGCCTTTCCAAATCATGACCAATCAAGGAAGAACGACAGCATCAAAGGCCTTGGATAGGTCTATAAATATGTCAGCACAGTGATCTAAGCAATTAATAAATTAATTAGGCCCTAATCAATGGATTTCATATGACTGGGAATACAGATATGCATCTGTTGGTCACAGATACTGACTTTTTATTTTAAAGGTATCTGGTGAGACCACCATTTGCCTCATGCAACGTGACACATCTCCTTTGCATAGAGTTGATCAGGCTGTTGATTGTGGCCTGTGGAATGTTGTCCCACTCCTCTTCAATGGCTGTGCCAAGTTGCAGGATATTGGCGGGAACTGGAACACGCTGTCGTACACGTCGATCCAGAGCATCCCAAACATGGTTAACAGGTGACATGTCTGGTGAGTATGCAGGCAATGGAAGAACTGGGACATTTTCAGCTTCCAGGAATTGTGTACAGATCCTTGTGACATAGTGCAGTGCATTATCATGCTGAAACATGAGGTGATGGCGGCGGATGAATGGCATGACAATGGGCCTTTGGTTCTCATCACAGTATCTCTGTGCATTCAAATTGCCATCGATAAAATGCAATTGTGTTCATTGTCCGTAGCTGACGCCTGCCCATACCATAACCCCGGTGCCACCATGGGGCACTCTGTTCACAACGTTGACATCAGCAAACCACTCGCCCACACGACGTCATGTCTGCCATCTGCCCGGTACAGTTGAAACCGGGTTTCATCCGTGAAGAGCACACTTCTCCAGCGTGCCAGTGGCCATCGAAGGTGAGCAGTTGCCCACTGAAGTCGGTTACGACGCCGAACTGCAGTCAGGTCAAGACCCTGGTGAGGACGACGAGTATGCAGATGAGCTTCCCTGAGACGGTTTCTGACAGTTTGTGCAGAAATCCATCGGTTGTGCAAACCCACAGTTTCATCAGCTGTCCGGGCGGCTGGTCTCAGACAATCCCGCAGGTGAAGAAGCCGGATGTGGAGGTCCTGGGCTTGTTCCATGTAGAACCCTTTCCACAGAGGGTTCTACATGGAATCCAAAAGGGTTCTCCTGTGGGGACAGCCAAAGAACCCTTCTGGAATCCTTTTTTCTAAGAGTGCAGCACAAGGTGCAGCTGTGTAATGATCATGCTGTTCAATCAGCTAGTTGATATGCCACACCTGTTAGGTGGGTGGATTATCTTGGCAAAGGAGAAATGTTCACTAACAGGGATGTAAACAAATTTGTGAGAAAAATAAGCTTTCTGTGCGTCTGGAACATTTCTGGGATCTTTTATTTCAGCTCATGAAACATGTAAGCAAGACTTTACATGTTGCGTTTACATTTTTGTTCAGTGTAATATATCATTTAAGACGGCTGAAACGGTGCTGTGTCCAGGTCTATAACCAGACAGGTACACATTAAGAATATAATTTGAAGTTTAAAAAGTTCTTAGCTGAGAGTTTGCCAGTGATTCTAATATGTTTGCAAGGCAAGATAGTTTAGAAATTGGGCGGTAGTTATCTAGGTCAGAAGGATCTCCACCTTTTGTAAATTGGGAGGACATTCGCCGCCTTCCAGAGTTTAGGGATTGGGCAGTAGGGATTCCAGAGCATAGGGATTGGGCAGTAGGGATTCCAGAGCGTAGGGATTGGGCGGTAGGGATTCCAGAGCGTAGGGATTGGGCAGTAGGGATTCCAGAGCGTAGGGATTGGGCGGTAGGGATTCCAGAGCGTAGGGATTGGGCGGTAGGGATTCCAGAGCGTAGGGATTGGGCAGTAGGGATTCCAGAGCGTAGGGATTGGGCGGTAGGGATTGCAGAGCGTAGGGATTGGGCGGTAGGGATTCCAGAGCGTAGGGATTGGGCGGTAGGGATTCCAGAGCGTAGGGATTCCAGAGCGTAGGGATTGGGCGGTAGGGATTCCAGAGCGTAGGGATTGGGCGGTAGGGATTCCAGAGCGTAGGGATTGGGCGGTAGGGATTCCAGAGCGTAGGGATTGGGCGGTAGGGATTCCAGAGCGTAGGGATTGGGCGGTAAGGGTTCCAGAGCGTAGGGGATTGGGCGGTAGGGATTCCAGAGCGTAGGGATTGGGCGGTAGGGATTCCAGAGCGTAGGGATTGGGCGGTAGGGATTCCAGAGCGTAGGGATTGGGCGGTAGGGATTCCAGAGCGTAGGGATTGGGCAGTAGGGATTCCAGAGCGTAGGGATTGGGCAGTAGGGATTGCAGAGCGTAGGGATTGGGCGGTAGGGATTCCAGAGCGTAGGGATTGGGTGGTAGGGATTCCAGAGTGGTAGGGATTGGGCGGTAGGGATTCCAGAGCGTAGGGATTGGGCGGTAGGGATTCCAGAGCGTAGGGATTGGGCGGTAGGGATTCCAGAGCGTAGGGGGATTGGGCGGTAGGGATTCCAGAGCGTAGGGATTGGGCGGTAGGGATTCCAGAGCGTAGGGATTGGGTGGTAGGGATTCCAGAGCGTAGGGATTGGGCGGTAGGTATTCCAGAGCGTAGGGATTGGGCGGTAGGGATTCCAGAGCGTAGGGATTGGGCGGTTGGGATTCCAGAGCGTAGGGATTGGGCAGTTGGGATTCCAGAGCGTAGGGATTGGGCTGTACGGATAGCACCAGAAGCAATCTGCAGTAAAAAGGGATCAAGCACATCAGCTCCTGTAGATTTTTTTACATCCATTTTTTGGAAGGTACATTATTGACATAAAATGGTTCAAATGAATTTAAAAAAAATTTACTGCCTGGAAGGGCATCATTCTCTGCTATTTGTTTAGAGGTGAATAAAGGACTCTCTCTAGCGGAACTTGAGGTATTTTCTGAAACCATTCTTTCAAATAGGTGGCCAGCTGAGAGAAAATAGGTGGCCAGCTGAGAGAAAATGGGTGGCCAGCTGAGAGAAAATAGGTGGCCAGCTGAGAGAAAATAGGTGGCCAGCTGAGAGAAAATGGGTGGCCAGCTGAGAGAAAATGGGTGGCCAGCTGAGAGAAAATGGGTGGCCAGCTGGAGAGAAAATGGGTGGCCAGCTGAGAGAAAATGGGTGGCCAGCTGAGAGAAAATGGGTGGCCAGCTGAGAGAAAATGGGTGGCCAGCTGAGAGAAAAATGGGTGGCCAGCTGAGAGAAAATGGGTGGCCAGCTGAGAGAAAATGGGTGGCCAGCTGAGAGAAAATGGGTGGCCAGCTGAGAGAAAATGGGTGGCCAGCTGAGAGAAAATGGGTGGCCAGCTGAGAGAAAATGGGTGGCCAGCTGAGAGAAAATGGGTGGCCAGCTGAGAGAAAATGGGTGGCCAGCTGAGAGAAAATGGGTGGCCAGCTGGAGAGAAAATGGGTGGCCAGCTGAGAGAAAATGGGTGGCCAGCTGAGAGAAAATGGGTGGCCAGCTGAGAGAAAATGGGTGGCCAGCTGAGAGAAAATGGGTGGCCAGCTGAGAGAAAATGGGTGGCCAGCTGAGAGAAAATGGGTGGCCAGCTGAGAGAAAATGGGTGGCCAGCTGAGAGAAAATGGGTGGCCAGCTGAGAGAAAATAGTTATTAACCTCTTAAACATAATGGCAAAATGTAGATTTCCGCCTAAATAGACAGACCCAAAAGTAACAGCTATTCATGCGTAATTACATGATCCTGACATGCCAAAACTTGGTATATTTGGAAAGAAGACATCTGGGAGATGATGAGGAAATGATCAGAAGATAGATAGGAGTTACATAGATCAGAATACACAAGATCAAACAGACACAAAATAACAGTTTTTCTATTTTGAAAGTCATCTTTCTGTGACAAGCTATAAGTGAATTATTGATTCCCAGAGCTGGAAACACATCGGATGGCTTCCACAACATGTGAACAATATCATTAAAAAAGGGATTGATATTAACAACTAGAAATGGGCAGATGTTTTAGTAAGTGCTGTCAGGTGTGGTCACGGGACGTTTCCAAGTGTCCCTAAACCTCTCCAAAGTGGCATACGTCTGTAAACTAGATAATTCCAGTGCTATTACACATTTGCAATCCCTAAATGCTATTTGTTCAGTTTAAAAAAAACACAATTTCTACCATATTAACCTCACTCAAACATTGTGGTGTCCTTTCAACCTCTCTGAAATGTCAGAATGTGGTAATTGCACTGTTTTTGCCCACTGGATGTGCCTAAAAGTTATTGTTCACTATAAAAACTACATTTCTACAACACCAACCTCTCTCAAACATTGTGGTGGTGTCGGGGGACATACAGGGGATGTCCCCAAGTGCCTGAACGTTTAGCCTTGGCATATCCAATGTATTGGTCCTACATACAAATGAACTGTTTACAAAAACAATATAAAAAGCAACAGATATACATAAAAAATATATAAAAATGTCTTATAAAACACAAACTTGGTTACACACGTGTCCTTCACTAAAAAACGGGGCAGAAATATAAATTAGATGAACTATTTATAAATGGAATTTGTGTTCGTTTTAAATCCCAGGTGTAGATGATTAGATTTCACTTTCACAGTAGCTTGTGGATGTCCTGATAGTCTTTGAAGCAGTCCCTCTCTGCCAGGAAACAAAAAGCGAACTGGCATTTCGGACAGAAGATCTGGCATTTCACCCTTTTTCCCCCCCTGTGTTTTGTGCAGTTCTGTCTTTTGGCATGTGTGTTGGATAGCACCTTGAGTGGGGGGTCTTGTGATGGTTGGGAGGTTGTGATGGTTGGGAGGTTGTGATGGTTGGGAGGTTGTGATGGTTGGGAGGTTGGGAGGTTGTGATGGTTGGGAGGTTGTGATGGTTGGGAGGTTGTGATGGTTGGGAGGTTGTGATTGTTGGGAGGTTGTGATGGTTGGGAGGTTGTGATGGTTGGGAGGTTGTGATGGTTGGGAGGTTGTGATGGTTGTGAGGTTGCCTTGGGCCCCAATTCAGCCATTTCCAACAGCAGCTGCTCTCAGAAGGCCAACTGGGCGAGAGGGGTTTGACCTTTTGCTTTGGTCATCTGCTTGTGGAGAATGAAAGCATTTACTGTAGCAATGTCCACAAAGTGGTAAAACAGTCTTATACCACTTCCTGGTCTTGTGGAGGACCTGGTAGTAGCCTATCAGAGATCAGATACCCCCCCCCCATGCTGGCATTGTAGTCCTTCACAGAAACAGGGACATTCTTCCTTTTCACCCTCCTTGAGACATGGTCGTTGAATGCCTTATGCTGCATGGTTACTTCCCTAGTGTCCTTCCATTTCACAACAAGCAGCTTGTTAGTCCTGATCCAACGTATGGTCCCCCTCTCCCCTGTCTTGGTCATGTGGTTTACCTTGGTCTTGGGGAAACCCATTCTGATAGGAGGACAAGCCCCTCTCCGCTGTCTTTATGGCCCCTATGTTCTTTTTCTATGAAAAGTGGATGTAGAACCATCAGACGGGTGATTGACATAGCAGTGTCCCCTGTAGCTCAGTTGGTAGAGCATGGCGCTTGCAACGCAGGGTTGTGGGTTCGTTTCCCACGGGGGGCCAGTATGAAAATGTATGCACTCACTAACTGTAAATCGCTCTGGATAAGAGCGTCTGCTAAATGACTCAAATGTAAGACTCAAATGTCATCATCCAAATCCTCTGCATCCTCCACTGTGGTGAATAAAATAAAGGGATGTTGGTGTAAGACACAGAATTGCAGTTGACTACATTTACAAAACGACATTACTGTAAAGTAAAAACACCAAGCCTAAACTTTATCTGTACAGTGACTCACATAGAATGCAAACAGTAACACTTTGGAGACAGAGGTGAGAACCACAAATAAACATTTGTACCCTTACATTTTAGTAGACGCTCTTATCCAGAGCGACTTACAGGAGCAATTAGGGTTAAGTGCCTTGCTTAAGGGCACGTCGACAGATTTTTCACCTAGTCGGCTCGGGAATTAGAACCAGCGACCTTTCGGTTACTGGCACAACGCTCTTAACCACTAAGCTACCTGCCGCCCTCTTTACAAGCTGCAAGTCATTTAAAGCTACTGTAACAAGAGTCAACACACACCTCAATTACTGTTCATACATATTATTACACAAACAGTCTCCAGTTGGCCTTCGCTTTGAGGCTTCTCGTACACAGACATGGACAATGTGCGTGCGCACGTACACACTCACACGGCAGTTGAATACATACAAACAATGGCCATGAGAGAGTAGTGGCCTCTCCAAAGGTACACGGATGAAACTTAGAACAGCAAGCAGTGAACTAATATGAAAACATAGACAATTACTACTTTGGAATTATATAACATTGATATTACTTGTAAACTAAATCCAATGCACAAAAAGCAGACTAAATACATATAGTAAATTAGCTATATAAAGTCATTCAATTAATTTACTTACAGATCTAAAAGTGGATCCAATCCTTCTAGAAAGCA
Source organism: Coregonus clupeaformis (assembly GCF_020615455.1). Taxonomy (NCBI): domain Eukaryota; kingdom Metazoa; phylum Chordata; class Actinopteri; order Salmoniformes; family Salmonidae; genus Coregonus; species Coregonus clupeaformis. Next base: position 169,691 of record NW_025534250.1, read on the forward strand.
ATCTTCGTCGGCCGAGTCGAAATCCTCGTTGTCCAAATCGCTCCCCTGTTCGATGTTGCCATTCAGTCATACATCATCAGATAACATTGGCAATAGGTTAGATTTGTTCCTAACAACCTAAGGATTAATTTCATACCCCCCATGTAGCTATAGCTCCAACACAGACCAAATCGAAGCTTACCTTGTAAGATGTTTGCTGTTTGGTGAAACGTTGTGTAAAATAAACATTTAGACTCTCGGGGCTGGTGATCAATAACGGCAGGTCACAGGCAGACAAATAAGACCTCCTCGTGATCTGTGGAGTCGCGGCGTTCGGTGTGTATCAACGTAGTCCGTGTTTATTTCCTTTATGCTTCACAACACTAACCGGAATGTAGGTAGCAGACGTATTGAAATGAGGTCATCGGCTCGGCCTGTCTTTATACATTCATATGCCCATACATGGTAGTAAGTCATACCTAAGGTTTGAAGGTACCGATCAATAGCCAAGATACTCAGCTTTCTGCAGACACCCTGCTTTTTGCAGATAGGTGCTACCGTTCTCATACCAGACTGAATTGAATAAAACAAATCTAATAGGGTTATTACATTTAAGAGGTTAAAACCACCACAAATTGTATTTTTGTCTGTTATGGGACCAGAAATGGTCCTAATCTGCTGGGGCAATGAGGGTGTGGAGTTTGACTGATTGATTGACTGACTGAATTTGATCTGCTGCTGGTTCCAATGTGTTTGTCTAAAGTTAATGATGACATGTTCACCCAAAAAAATTAACTTGTGGTTTTCGACATGCTATTTATTCACTATTTGCTGAAAAAACTCCAGGATTAGGAGAAATGCCCCTAACATTCAAGCCATCTGTAATATCTTCCCCTTTGACAGAGCAGGATGTTTTTACTTACTCAGTATGGGGTACATGAGCAGCACCTTCCTCCTGTTTATGTCTGGGGGGAACTTAGCATAGTAGACCTTAGCCTCCTGGGTCTCTTCATCACTCTGGATCAGGATCTTCCCCATGCGGATGGACCTACAGCAGTCCCTCAGACCCTGCTCCATGGCCTCACCTGAAGGATGGACCTACAGCAGTCCCTCAGACCCTGCTCCATGGCCTCACCTGAAGGATGGACCTACAGCAGTCCCTCAGACCCTGCTCCATGCGGAGGACCTCAGACCCTGCTCATGCGGATGGACCTACAGCAGTCCCTCAGACCCTGCTCCATGCGGATGGACCTACAGCAGTCCCTCAGACCCTGCTCCATGCGGATGGACCTACAGCAGTCCCTCAGACCCTGCTCCATGCGGATGGACCTCAGACCCTGCTCCATGCGGATGGACCTCAGACCCTGCTCCATGCGGATGGACCTACAGCAGTCCCTCAGACCCTGCTCCATGCGGATGGACCTCAGACCCTGCTCCATGCGGATGGACCTACAGCAGTCCTCAGACCCTGCTCCATGCGGATGGACCTCAGACCCTGCTCCATGTGGATGGACCTACAGCAGTCCCTCAGACCCTGCTCCATGCAGATGGATCTACAGCAGTTCCTCAGACCCTGTAGCGGAGGACTAGACCTGCCCATGCGGAGATCAGCAGTCCTCAGACCCTGCTCCATGCGGATGGACCTACAGCAGTCCCTCAGACCCTGCTCCATGGCCTCACCTGAAGGATGGACCTACAGCAGTCCCTCAGACCCTGCTCCATGCGGATGGACCTACAGCAGTCCCTCAGACCCTGCTCCATGCGGATGGACCTACAGCAGTCCCTCAGACCCTGCTCCATGCGGATGGACCTCAGACCCTGCTCCATGCGGATGGACCTACAGCAGTCCCTCAGACCCTGCTCCATGTGGATGGACCTACAGCAGTCCCTCAGACCCTGCTCCATGCGGATGGACCTCAGACCCTGCTCCATGCGGATGGACCTCAGACCCTGCTCCATGCGGATGGACCTCAGACCCTGCTCCATGTGGATGGACCTACAGCAGTCCCTCAGACCCTGCTCCATGCGGATGGACCTCAGACCCGGATGGATCTACAGCAGTCCTCAGACCCTGCTCCATGCAGATGGACCTACAGCAGTCCCTCAGACCCTGCTCCATGCAGATGGATCTACAGCAGTCCCTCAGACCCTGCTCCATGTGGATGGACCTACAGCAGTCCCTCAGACCCTGCTCCATGCGGATGGACCTACAGCAGTCCCTCAGACCCTGCTCCATGTGGATGGACCTCAGACCCTGCTCCATGCGGATGGACCTCAGACCCTGCTCCATGTGGATGGACCTACAGCAGTCCCTCAGACCCTGCTCCATGCAGATGGACCTACAGCAGTCCCTCAGACCCTGCTCCATGCGGATGGACCTCAGACCCTGCTCCATGCGGATGGACCTCAGACCCTGCTCCATGCGGATGGACCTACAGCAGTCCCTCAGACCCTGCTCCATGCGGATGGACCTACAGCAGTCCCTCAGACCCTGCTCCATGCGGATGGACCTCAGACCCTGCTCCATGCGGATGGACCTCAGACCCTGCTCCATGCGGATGGACCTACAGCAGTCCCTCAGACCCTGCTCCATGCGGATGGACCTACAGCATTCCTCAGACCCTGCTCCATGCGGATGGACCTACAGCAGTCCCTCAGACCCTGCTCCATGCGGATGGACCTACAGCAGTCCCTCAGACCCTGCTCCATGCGGATGGACCTCAGACCCTGCTCCATACGGATGGACCTCAGACCCTGCTCCATGGCTTCACCTGAAGGATGCACAGACACAGGTCCCTAGAGAGGGCAGTTATGTGAAAGAACTTGAAAGAACCAGAACAGGATATCATCTGTTTCAGTAGAAACCAGAAAGGTTATTGTCTTTGACTCACCACTCCTCATGGTGCTGACTCCGTAATTACCTCTCTCAAACGTTACACCTTCATACATGTGTCGTGGAGAGAGCAGTATGATCTCTATTATTGAATCTCTTGATCCTCTCCCTGATAATACCTTGTTAGTTACTTTTGATGTTGAGTCGTTATACACTAATATTCCACACAAGGACGGTATTGAAGCCATGGAACATTTTCTTCTGCAACGTGACCCAGATGAACTACCTTCCAGTGCATGCATTATAACATTGGCTGAAATAGTAACCACACACAACTACTTCATGTTTTAAAATATTTATTTATTCAGACGAAGGGTACTGCTATGGGATCCCCTATGGCTACTAACTATGTTAATTTGTTTGTGGGTTACATTGAGAAACAGTCAATTTTCTTGCCTAACATTATTATTTGGAAACGGTGCATTGATGATCTTTTGTCCTATGGAGGGGTGATTCAAAACAGCTCCAGGCATTCCATGCTTTTCTCAACTCTTGTTCTGAGCGCCTGAGATTTACTATGCAATCTGACACACGTCAAATCAGTTTCCTTGATCTTCTGATTTTGTGTGAGGATAATGTTCTATACACTGATCTTTACAGGAAACCTACTGATCGTAACAGTTTGTTGAGGGCTGATAGTTGTCACCCGCTTCCCTTGAAAAACTGTTTGCCCTACAGCCAATCCTGTCATCAAAATAATTGGTAAAAAACAGATTTCGACCAAAATATGGCTGCGACGCAAAGACAATAGGCCCTTTTCACGTGACGTCAGACAACTTCCGTTCTGCCGCGATGCAGGTTATGTTTACATCCGGTGTCGCTTAGAACGCCAGCTAGTAGCACATCATTATGGAGTTCACCCAGTCCCTTTCACATCTGCCACCAATACGACTTAACGACGTAGAACGACTTGCTGACAAGTGGTCCCTTACTTCAAGATCGAAGCTTGATAAAGGCTACAAGTTCTTCGTTGAAGGTTACCTGTTTGATTATGAAGGTACGTGTTTATCTTTATTTAGCTTAAATTAGCCCTATGCTAGCGAAGGTTATGAGCTGACGAAGTTTCTGTTTGCAGCCTCTTTTTAATATTACTGCTGTTTGTATCGACCGTAAAATAAGAGTCAGTAATGTATTAATGGCTAATGCTGCGCCCTTTCTCCCAATCACTGTATTGAAACAGTCTCAAGTGTAGTTAACGGTGAGGTGACAGTGAGAGGGCGATGTTACAGGTCCATGAAGAAAAATGAGGAGGCTCATCGGCTTCAGGTTTCTCAGATAAACAGTTCTCTAACATTATGATAAGATAGGTTAAGATAGATAAGTTTTCTTTTGTTGTGTTTTGCTGCGGTTGCAGATTTAATAAGAATGATTCCACAAAGTTCCACTGTGGATCAGTTTGTTTCTCAGTCTGAGCTCTGATTTTGTATCATTAAACTTAATACACAACGAAATTCTTACAAACCGAGTGTGGGTTGTTGGCGGCAATAAAGACTGGGAAAGATTCTGTGATAACTCAAAATGTTCAAATTTTCGATAAGTGTTGGCACTACTTGTCAAAGGTTTCAGAACAGCCAATTTTTCTTAATTAAAAAAGAAATTGGGTTTTGAAAATTGTGTACAGTAGTTTATAATGAAAGCATGAAAAAATGTTTTGTAAGTACAGCACTAATTGTTATGTCTCTATGAACAGGTTACACTAGACTCTGCAGAGGTTCCTGTGGTACTCAATCACATGTCATGTTCCTGCTCTGCTGGGAAAGCACTATGTAATCGCATAGTAGCACTTCTTTTCAAAGTGCTCACTATGTTACCATGGGCTTTAAGACAGTGCCATTGCCTCTGTCATGCACCAGCGCACTGCAGACCTGGCACCGGCCTAGGACACAGGTCAGACATTATTTGTTACACTGATGCAGAACTTTGCAGTTTGTATTGACTTTTGACAATGTATTGTTCATCATTATTATATCACAGGGAATTGTACCAGAGGCCACCAATGATATGGCGGTGTGTAAACCAGCGGCTAAGAAAAAAACAAGTGTCAGAGCTGGTGTGAAGTGCACACTGTACCGAGCCTATGATGGTGAGTCTGAATGAGCCCCGCACTGTACTAGAGCACAAAGACTTTAGTGCATTTTCTAAAATAATACAAACATAAAAGTGATTATTATTTGTTACTTTTTATATAGACTTTCAGTGGATATTTTTTATTTGTATTAGAAGCATGTACGAGACTGGATGAGTGTGTAGTTGTCTTTTTTAGTGAAAAAGATAAGGTGGCATTTAATGAAATCTAAACTTGACATATCTCACTTTCATGCCAGGGCCTATTCCGGATCCTCACGTCATGGCCAGTGCTGAGAAACTGAAAGACATCCGTCCCACAACCAGGGATTTGCAAATTGCTGCACGGGCTTGAGGGCCTTAATTTGGTGGACTCCTAAATTTGGCCCTGTGCCATTTGGGTCTGTGCTTTCTTACCAGTGCCCTCTAGAATTAAGTAGAGATATTATGTAAACACCCTGGTGCCAGTGAGTTTCCTCAGTTGCCTATTGAAGGTTACAACTTTAAATTTCCCATTGATTTTGAGCCCAACTACATACAACAATGTCATTTGGACAGCCTGATTGTGTCAGAGAAGATGTCTGCTGCTATTGAAGCAGAAACAAGAATGCAGTCAGAATGCCAGCTGTGGAGCCAGGTACGCAAAACCCCGACTGACAGCCAGCAGATTCCGTGAAATATGCCATGTTCGTGGGGAGTTGTCTGCCAAGGCTTTGGCAACCCGCATTCTGAGAGGAACTCCTCAGACAGCTGCTATGAGAAGAGGGTTGGATCTGGAACCTGAGATACTGAGGCAATATTCTGATTTTTTGTGATGTCTCTCTGAAACAATGCGGGGTCATCATCCACCCTGATTCACCTCACCTTGCAGCCAGCTCCGGATGCTAAAGTCTTCTGTCAACAGAAGCACCACCATTTGGTCTTGCTGAGGTTAAGAGTTGCGATGTTGAAAATGTTACCCCAAGTTAAACACCTGATCACAGTTAAAGGCCAGGCCTGCCTTAAGAAGAGCCACAAATACTACTATCAGGTTCAAGGCCAACTCGCCTTAAGCGGACTTCAGTGGTGTGACTTCATTACAGATACCCGCACTGACTTCACAGTTGAGAGAATCTTTAGGGATGAGGAGATTATCCACTCAATGCGACAGAAGCTTGATCATTTCTATTATAACATCTACATGGATGTCTTCTTAAGTTATAAAACATAAGGCAGAATTTTATGTGTAAATAGTGTTAAGGTAAATGTGGAAGGTGAACCTTTGACATTTTTTTCTTTAACTGCAAATTAACTTGTCATATACTGTATATCTCCTATGTACTGAAACACACATTTTGAAAAGGATTGTGATGTAAATGTCGACATGTTTTTCTTTAACTGCAAATGAACTTCATTGTGTTATATACTGTATATCTATGTATTGAAATACAAATTTTGAAAAGGATTGCGATGTTGTAAATGCTCTTACCAAAATCAAAAAGGATTGGAAGCAGTTGCTTGCAAACATATATTTAATAGTTCCATCAGTGCCATGACACATAAGCACATAACATGGTTAATAGTTGGATATTTTTACAATATATCACATTAGGTTCATTAATAGCTATGAAAAAAGTTATTACCCTTAACAAAAACATACAGTATAACATTAGATCAATTAAATTACCAACAAAGTTAATTCATATTTACATTTTTTTGTACATACAATACAGTAATATAAAAGTACTTCTATTTACAGCCCATCTAGCTTACTCAGGAAATATACAACTTCCAGTTGACAAAAAACATCAGACTGGTTTGTCTCCTTTAATGTCAAGAGGTCCCTGATAGTTCGACATGAGGCAGCAGATGGCCCACAGCTGATTCACTGAACCCACTGTGGAAAGAGGAACAAGCCCATCCCAGATATGGTACTCCTTCACCCTCCGTATGGCCCTCTCGACTAAAATCCTCAGCCGGGCGATGGCCTGGGTCTTAAGAGTGTCCTCCCTGCTGAGCTGAGGAGATTTTTTCAGTGGAGGGATGGCGAGTGTTGCCCCACTTCTGACAACATCCTCTCGATCAGGAAACCCTTGTCCGCCATTAATTCATCTCCGGGCTGAAGTAAATGCAAGATCTGACATTTCCGTGTTACATCCATGTCGGAGAGATGGAGCCTGTGTAGAGCTTTGATACAAATGTGATAACACCACATGGAGCTACACCAATCAGCCCTTTAAAGGTGGTGTGATTTTTTGTAGCTCGAAAAGGTTTCTGACTGTAGTGAGAGGGAGGATGGTGTTTCACAGCGGATCTCGGTGCAGTCTACTATAACTCTCACCTGAGGGCAGTAGAGCTTGAACTTATCAGGCATTGTGGCCTGCACCTGCTCTCTTGTCATCCACACGGCAGTGAGCCAAGAACCTGGTAAAGGTAGCTAGTCCATGTTAAAATGATGCGGCTAACTGTGGACAGGCTGACCTCAAAGATGGTAGACAAGGTTTTCTCCTGAAGCCCAGCTGCAACACGACACAGAAACATAAATAGTTCATCAATAAGTGGAAGTTTTCGGTGAGGGCTAGGTGTCACATGTGCCGTTTGCTGTGCCTTAGACCAGTATACAAGCCGTGAAGCAGAGGGATAAACAGAATCCCAAAACACGGTGAAGACCTCCTTTGAGCTGAATCGTGTGTAGTAGCGATAGTCCTCATCTGTGACACAAAAAATTAAAAAGGAGTGGATGCTGCTTCTTAACTGTCAGGTGCTGGATCTCAATTTCTAGGGACAACACTTGCAGCTCCAACTCTCGAATTCTTTGAGTAGCTACTGTCCAGTTTACCTTAAGGGGAAGAAAAAGCATACATGTTGGTAGGTTAGTTATTACTCATCTATCCCATCCCATTTTCAATAAATAAAACTGAAGAAGCTTCTAAGATGGATGAGGTTTAAAACGCCAAGTCTTTTCACAGAGAGACCAGTTACTCCAAATCGTAGTATAAAATAGTATTTTTACTTAACTGCCATATACTTTTACTTTTTTGCCAAACAGATACATGGTTACTCTTTTTGTAATACTAACCAGGAGAAGGACGGCAGGCATAGTCGTGATCGTTTGTCACTGCAGGCAAAGCACCCTCTGTGCTGTCAGGCATCTCATGATCAGAATCATCCAGGACAGCAACACCAAGACGCTTTCTTGCTCGCTGGTAAACTGACTCCCGAGCTTGTGAGCCGCCTCCTATATGTGTGAAATTAACCATATGCTTGTCATGATACATTTTGGTAATCACTTTTCAGTCCCTAAAATGACAAAATGTGGCAGCTATATTGCATCAGGATTAAATTATTAAACATTTTGTACAAGTAATATATTATTGGATTACAGTAGTATTACGTTTAACGCTGTCTACCTATCCTTACCCCAATCATTCCAGTGGAATCTAGACGGCACTGATCCCTGTTTAATACGGATCCGTCCACTGGCCGATGTGTATCTATCCTCAGGGGGAAAGTGCTGACTGCAAACAAAGGTGCTCCCACGAAGAATCTTAAAACTTGGTCCCTCATCTCTCCTGATCGCCCTCACCCAACGGGCACGTATTTCTCCATCAACAGGGAAATCGTGGAAACTCAGATACGGGAATTTCTGTTTGTTGTTTGAACAAAATGGTACACTGCAATAGCATCTTCTCGAAGATTGTGCCATGCTTCGGTGTTGGATGGGATACTGTTGCGATACAGACACCGAGAGAAAAGAAACAGCTAAATTAACATTCAGCTTTGACCAGGAATCAATATTTATCTAGCTATCATGCACAACAGTATTTGAATAGGTGAGTTACTATACATTCATGAATAAACTAACTGCCTAACAAAGGGTTAGATAGCTAGCTAAGTAAACTTGTTACATTACAGCCAGGCAGCAATGTAACGCTACCTTTTAACGTTATCGGTATCTGGTACTAAGTTGTTGTTAGCTAACGTTAGCCCACTTTTAAGTAACTAAGGCAGTGAACAATTATGAATTAACAATAACGTTAGCAAGTTACAAACCATTGCATATACGTAAACATTATTACTCTTAACTTTACTAATTTAACTTAAACGTACCTTTTGGAATTTCTTCAAGTAGCTAGCTTGCTAGTTAGTGGTCAACAGTTGTATTTTCGTTGAGAAGTCTCAGGTTACGGGCGAACGGAAGTGAAGTTAACCTGCTACGCGGAAAGGCGGAAGTTAGATGACGTCTATCGTGAAAAGGGCCTATTCAAGGAGAGGGGGGTAGAAAAAATGGTCAGATTAATACTGCCATTGAGAAAATTCAAAACAAATCGAGACTTGACCTCTTTCAAAGACAGTCTCGCAAAAAGAAGCATTCTTGCTTCTAACTACACGCTATTCAAAGTGCTCTGAACAAATTAAAGGAATCGTTCACAAACATTGGCACATTCTAAGATCCGATGACAGTATTGGTAATGTGTTTTCGGACCCTCCATTGGTTGTATTCTCGCAGGGCAGAAACCTCAGAGATCAATTGGTAAACTCTGATTTACCACCCTAAAATACACCCGCACAAGGTCTATTTGCGCCTCTACCGGATGGAAACTACAAGTGTAACGCAATGGCACTTACAAATGTAGATCCTTTAAACACCCCCAAACAGGGAAACAGATCCCAATCAAAGGTTTTATTACGTGCTCCACTAAGGAAGGTATTTATCTTATAACTTGTCCTTGTGGTAAAATATTGTGGGTAAAACAAAGCGCGAATTAAAAGTACGAATCTTGGAGCATCGTAGCACCATTAGGTGCAAAAACTCGACATACCCAGTCGCTGCCCACTTTTTGGAAGCGAACCACTTTGATTTCGTCCCTACGTTATATCGGCATCGAACATGTCACCCTCCCTAGGAGAGGGGGTGACCTCGACAACTTATGGTTAAAACGAGAGGCTGCCTGGATCTTTAATTTTAAAGACCCTTGCTCTCGGTCTCAACGTAGACTTTGATTTGAAGCCATTCTTGTGATTATTGTGATTTTGCTGTTCATTGTAAATGTTTGTGGGCCTATGTAGCCAAGTTGTATCTATGATCGTATGTTATCTATTCATGTTTTTTGTATGTTCTGTTTATCTGCGAATTAACCAATGATATCAGGCCACACACGGCCATGATTACAGACACCTGCGTGTGTCCATTGACACTATATAAACTAGTGACCCGCAGTGTTTGTCATTATACTCTGATGAAGACAGCTTGTCTGTCGAAACGTTGGTTATTAGGATATTAAATGATTCCCTCTGAGCTCCTAGTGTCCTTTTCTTTTTCAAGTGTTCTACTCCGTTCGCCAGCACCTCGCCTAAATAGGTGTGCATTTTTTTCACCTCCATATTACCCGGCTAGCCCTAACATTAACTAAGACATGTGTCGTAGTAAATATTAAAATGTTATAGCTTGGTCTGACTAAAATCTTGTGCATGACCCATTTTAATGTTAGGAGCTTGTTTTCAGTCAATGCTGTTCCTATGCAAGAACAATGGACAGAGCCAATATCTTCTCGAAGGACAACTCCCACGCCACAGGCCACAATCTGGTTGCTCCCCACGAGACTTTCCTTTGAGAACATACACACATTCACACACACATCTCCATGCATACGCACACTCATCCTCATGCCTCACGAGTTACGCACACACACAAACTGCACATCTTTCTACTGGTCGGGTGCCTAGGGCAGAGGACTCTGCCGTGCACAAAATGGGGCTTCTACTCTGGACAGAGCAGACCCGCCTCCTACGCTTCGGGAACCAATCAAGGGACTAGAAGAAGGACCCCTTCCTTTGTGTTGCATTGTATAAAGTAATGCTGAAAACTCTGTTTTTGATCCCTTTTCAACTGTCTCCATAAGAGGCAACTGAAATGGGTCCATGCATGTAGCTTGAGCAGATACCAGCTATCTCTGTGTTTAATAAACTGCCTTTTGCTTAAACATATTCCTCTCTGTCTAGCGTCGTTGGTTTGTACTTCCTTATGGTTTCACCAACAAAAATGGTAGCAGAGGATGGTTTTTAATTCGATCTAAAAGTTGGTGCGAGAGGAAAAGGCAAATCATCGATCTAAAAACAGACGGAAGAGTGACCTGAAAATCCAGGAGACATCAACTATTCCTCTCACTCAGGAACCTGATCAGAGCGCTCTTCTAAAAAGGTACGCAGAGCCTGTTAAAACGAAATCTTGCATATTGTATTATAGACCAATACCAAATTTTGATCAGTAGTACTGAGTGTGAGTATGAATACTTGTTAAATAATTTCCATCCTAAATGAATTAAGGCATACATGAGATATCTCGTACTGTGATTTATATTAATAAATCTATGTGAAGGCATAGTGGAATCATAGTATAGATCTATGTGGAAGTTAAATCTATGTGAAGGCATAGTGGAATCATAGTATAGATCTATGTGGAAGTTAAATCTATGTGAAGGCATAGTGGAATCATAGTATAGATCTATGTGGAAGTTAAATCTATGTGAAGGCATAGTGGAATCATAGTATAGATCTATGTGGAAGTTAAATCTATGTGAAGGCATAGTGGAATCATAGTATAGATCTATGTGGAAGTTAAATCTATGTGAAGGCATAGTGGAATCATAGTATAGATCTATGTGGAATTTGCTGTGTTTTATATTTTAACGTGTCTGTGTTATATCTTAAACGTGTAATGGATGATGGGAAGTTATAGTGAGACTTATGAGACCGAACACCAATCTGTGGAATTGAGTGAATTTGACCTAGGGTTTCAGGAACCAGGGACTGGGGAGACTGATATTGAAGTTGTGCAATGATTCTAGAACAAGCGTGAGATAACTAAAGCGTGGTGTGTGCTGTGTGTAGAAATTACTGCATTGGTATATGTGACTGGAATTCTGACTTTTATGATAATGATTGCACTACACATAATATAAAAACAATCAGCCTCTTTATATACGAGGGTGTCGTTACATGAGATAAGTCTGTATTTGATACCGATAATACATCCAAGATAGAGAAAGCAAGATGGCAGGACCAAACATAACCATACCCAAATTCAATGAATACTTAGAACAATGAATGACAGGGAGAGTAATGCCAGGTCCACCAAGGGAGGGGAGGTCATATGCCCGCCCTTGATGTACAAACAGATAGAAATGACTGATTATGTGTAGAAATTGACGGAATTTTCTGCAGCACTCTCTTCTCAGGCGCAGAAGGCCCAAAAAGGGGGAGCTGTCGGGAAGTACGCTGCCGCTGAAGGTAAACGTGGGAGACTGGGTAAGGGTTAAAGTCCACAAGGAGAAAGTGGCTGGAACCCAGGTGGACTGGACCGTACGAAGTGAAGGAGGTTACTTCACACTCAGTCCAGGTCAGAGGTAAATCAGGCGCACCCTGGCACCATCTAACACACTGTACTCCAGCCCCCACTCCTTCCAGACCATTGTCTGAAGTAAGAGCTGATTTGAGCAGCGAGAACCAATCCTGACAACACAATGAAGAAACCCTAATGGGAACAACAATCTCACTCAGGGTGAAGAATAACTTTTTCCCCCTGGGAGAGATTGGGAGTGTCTGAATGTTTGTATGTATGTTTTCTGATAGGAATTGGACTCCTGCTGGGCACTCCTTATGAGGGGTTGTTGTGTGAAGCTATTTTGAATTACTTTAAATTTACTTGTAATATAGAAGAGGTGGCTAAGGGATTTTAACAGTACCAACCATGGGGGAAATCCTCACAAGAGGTCCCAGAATTTACTGGGGACGAAATGCTTGATGTAATTAAAATGGAATCCAGAGATAGAAGAAATCTCCATTATATAACGAGGTGGAGGGAGAGGTATGGTTTTGAGGGACGTCTGGACGCAGATAAACTCGAATCCATGCTTAAACAGATACATAAGGTGTGTAAAGGAGAAATAAACAGTGAGAGAAAGAGAGAGTTGCGAGGGAGGGGGGCTGGAGAGAGCGAAAGTGTGGCTTTTGGAGCGAGGGAAAGACTGGAGTTGGCTGGGAACACCACGGGGTGATTATTTGAGAGGTGCCTGTGGGTTTCTGACGAGGGATGAGATGGGTGAGAAAGTAGAGAATATTTACATTTGCATTTTTGGTGATTTGGCAGACGCTCTTGTCCAGAGCGACTTGCAGGAGCGATTGGGTTGAGTGCCTTGCTCGAGGGCACATCGGCAGATTTTTCGCCTGGTCGGCTCGGGGATTGGAACCGGCGACCTCTCGGTTCTTAGCGGCGCTACTGATCACTAAGCTGCCTGCCGCCCCATATGAGTTTAAGGTTGTAGGCGTTGTTTGATCATGTGATAAGGTTTAATTTGTAATCGGACCATAACTAAAGTGGTTGTAGAAGTAATGTATAGGTAGGGGGAGAGCCAATAGGGGGGCTCCATTGAACTATTATGGTTTATTTGGCATTTCAATGGCATAAGGTGAAATCTGTATGCATGAGGGGGAATTCGATTATGTATTATTATAGTATTATGGACACTCCGTAATAAATAAACTGAACCAAACAAGACGTTACTACAGCAATAGAGAATAGTTAATGTTGTTACGTTAGTTCTTAAACCCGATGATAGAGGAAAATGCAGAACGCTGTTAGAGTGTGTTTTATTTAGGCTACTAGGGTGTTTGAGACGGAAGGGCTGGCTAGACGGGGTGATGACGTGGCTGGATGTGCGACGTGAAAGTATTTACTTTGTGAGAATCGTAGATGGTGTGGAGTGACTGGCGATGTCCCTGGTTCGAACACAGGTAGGGACAGTAGACAAAGCTTTCTGCAGTGGGGCTATATACCTAGATTACTATGTGGATGTGAAAGGTTGAATTAGATAGCTTAAATAGAAGTATTCTAGAAAAGTCTATGAAAATATGTTATAAGGTTACCATGCGCTCTCCCCGAAGGAGCAAGGGAGGGTGAGAGACAGTACAGTTCAGATGGTAGGAACATTATTAAATGTATGCTAATCAATGATAGCAAGTATTTGTTTTATTAATTAGGGCATAATCAGAGAGAACAGTTAAATAAATTGAATAGCGAACTGAAATGGTTTAGCGGGAAAATATAAATGTTTGGTACATGTAGCAGAGTTAGGGTAATCAATTAAATAATAATTGTATACTCGAGGAATTTTGAGTGGTTTTATAGATTAGTTATGAGGAATTAGATTGATACAAACAATTATTGATGGGTTAAGACTGGGGATAACCAGGAGAAAGAGATTAGCTCATCTCGTTGGAATGTTGCCAAGGGCTAGGGGAGCAGTAGTGAAGTTAGGGCCGTATTTAGGGTCATAAAAGTGAGCCACCAAATTAAGGCCTGGCTATTTGTGGTTGTTTTTCAAATTGGGTTTTCAAATAAAAAACAACACACCTAGTATGATGTTTATAAAGCCTTGTTTCAATTTTGGGGGGTTTTCAGCAGGTCAAGGGTTATAGGTCTTAAAGGTGCACACAGTGAATTTTATGGATTTTTTTAGGTTTTGGCTGAGTTTGGGGTATATATGATTTCTTATGAGAATGAATGTCATGAGGACTTAATGAACACTTGGGATAACTAACATTTATGAAATATTTAGAATAATGGTAATTGTTTAGTATACTATGGGATTAAACAGTTCGTTAAATGATTTCAATGGCCTCTGAACTCTGTTTTAACATTCTGGTGTTAATTAATCATCCACACTAGTACATTCTAAAGGCATGAGAGGAAGACTTTAAGATAGTTTATTTTACTAAGTTGAGGGTAATTTATAGTACTGTGAAAATTGTGAAGAAGATTATAATTTGGTAATAATATATTTGATTTGAACCATAAATAACAGAAGAGAGAGTGGAGGAATGGCAATTGGATAATGAAATACCAATATTAACTAAAGTGATTGTTTAGGTAGGTGGTAATATTGACACATGGCCAAATCATGTGTCAAAGAGGGGGATGGTTGGATTAAATATTAAATATATACGAAGGAGAGGACAAAATACTTTATTAAATATATACGAAGGAGAGGACAAAATACTTAAAAAAAAAAAAAACATGTATGATAGTTTATTAACCACACCTGTATGTCAGAGGTTTTGTGCCCCACAGGTGAACTAAAGGAGAAGGTGACCCACTCTATCTAACCAGGAGACTGAATCAGGCCTGGCGGGAAGGGCCCTACCAAGTACTGCCTTTGCCAGCAGAATAGCTGAGAGATCCATCTGGGTGCATGTCACACACTGTACAAAACCAGCTACACCTGACGAACAAACACAGAGTTAGGAGAAAGATCCGATCACCACTATGGTCCGGGGTTGCCTCCTTAACGAAGATTCCCTTACCCTGTCTGATCATCCCTGTGTGAGTTCGATAGAAGGTAAAGCAATGGGTTGGCCTCTGGCATCTGACATGTTCTCAGGGCAAGGGTGGGGATTCACAGGTCTCCCGACGGTAGGCAGCTGTCTGATTGTGGGGGCCATATTCCTAACACACACGGACCCTCCTGTTTCAGCCAGAAGTGGTAGTTAACCTAACACAAGTTGAAAAGGCATAGGAGACAGCTAGACGTAGGGAAAGGGGAAATTCTAGAGTAAACCTCTCTGAGGGAGGTAGTGAGACCGGGGCTGTGATAAAGATAGTGCAAAACTATGGACCTGGAGGAAGTAGTACAGGTGGAAACGGGGTATAGAAATCTTAACCTGTGGTTGGAATGGATTCAGTATACGGAAAAAAACTATGTCTAAAGAGGACTGTTTTGCCTGTAGGACAGCCAAACCAGGGATAACAACTACTCCGTTCCCCTTGACAGGCTTTAACTCTCTGTCAGGTTTTTCCTCCATGCAAGCCACCTGGGAAAGAGTCTTATGGTAACTTGCACTATCTGTTTCCCCCGATAACAAAATCATCCCGACCTGGGTTGCCTCAGTTTGAAGTCACAGGGGATTCTAAATTGTTTTTCTAGGACTAGTAAGGATAGGATACAGGGTAGGGCATCTTAGCTCCTGCTCCCACACAGAGAATATCACAACTAAAAGAGACCATGATTAATCTCTCCTCTTTGTTGCAGCCAGAGGATTATAGGAGCCAAAAAACCAGACCCGTGCTGACATCTGATGGATGTGTGGTGATAACTGATTGTGAACTCACCTACATAAGCAAACAATCAAACGTGTCAGAGACTGGTGAGTTGTCACATAGAAAGTAGGACCTCCTCCGGGATCCTTTGATGAAAGGATATATATTGATGGGATCCACAATCAGATCGCAGCTGGGTTTGAATCAAGTATTTTCTGGTGGTCAAACAATTAATAAAAATGTAAATTGGATAAATTATATTTAATATAACCAGCAAAAGATTTATTAACCACACTCGTGATGCAATAAAGGGATTAGCTGAGCAGACAGCGGCAACTAGCTTAATGACATGGCAGAATAGAATAGCTTTAGATATGCTTTTGGCTGAGCGGGACGGGGTTTGTGTTCTGTTTGGATATATGTGCTGTACTTTCATCTCCAACAATATAGCACCGGACGGGCCCGTGACCAAAGCGCTTGAGTGACCATCACCACGCTGGCGAACGAACTGGTTGAGAACTCTGGTATTGATAGCTCCATAAACGGTTGGTTTGATAACGTATTTGGTAAATGGAAAACTATTGTTGTGACTATTCTGGGTGAAGTTATGGCCTCTATGGGTATACTTGTTCTTTGTGGATGTTGCCTTATTTCCTGGCTGAGTGACTGGTTTGGTGAGTACTCTTCTATGGTGGTTACTGGATTTCTGACCCTAGTAATTGTGTTTTTGCTGTTAATGTGTTGTGCTGCTTGCATCGTCCCTGTCTCAGGAGGTCAGTGGTAGGAGTGGTGCAGGCGTCGGGTATGATGCTGTTGTTACCGGCCCAGGATGATGCAGGTGACTCTGCTACTGACTCTGAGACCAAGCTGGATGATCCATGTTTTGCCTAGTAAAATACATACACGCATTTATTTTCAGTTCTTGCTCATTTATTACCTTATGTTTTTACTAACCACTGTGATTAGTTTATTCTTCCTGATGTGAAGGTAAAGGATTCCTGGGTGGCTGGTAGCCAACTCAGTACATGTTAGGTGTAGGGAGGAATAGAGGGTTAAAATTATTATTTTTATTTTCTATTAACATTAAATGTTGTGATTTAATTTCCATATCCTGTTATTCTTAAGGGTGATTATACTCTGTTTAGAGTGACACCATAAAATTGTTGGGTTTTATTTTTTGGATCTGTATGTGATGAATAGCTTGGAAGGAATGCATTAATGAGGAGCACTGTACTGATATGGATTGTTTCACATAACAGGCTGATAAGAACACTCTCTCTTTGTTGTCTGTGAAACTGTCCTTGAACATGGGTACATGGAGTACAGTTTTTGGGGGCTCGCCCTTTTGGGTGCTGACTGTTGTACTATTAATAAAAACGTCGATAGAATTAACTGCATACATTAATGTTAAAATTAGGCAATTGGACACAACAAGGTTTTGAGGCGGTGCATGGCCAGTTGGCTGCAACCTCTCTCATGGCTTTCCAAAATCGTATTGCTGTCGACATGCTCCTGGCTGAAAAAGGAGGAGTATGTGCTATGTTTGGTGAACAATGTTGTACCTTTATTCCCAACAATACAGCCACAGATGGCAGTTTGATAATTGCCCTGGAAGGGTTACTGAACTCTTAATGGTAAGATGAAGAGCCACTCAGGGGTGGACACTTCAATGTGGGACTCTTGGATGGATGCGTTTGGTAAATATAAAACGCTTGTTTCTTCTATACTTGTATCCATCTCAATTTTGCTGCAATTCTAGTGCTTTGTGGATGCTGTTGCATTCCATGCATACGGACGCTGACAACCAGGATTATAACCACCGCTATTGATCCACATCCTGCAGATAACGGTCAGATGTTTCCTTTGCTTGCTATTGACGATGCTGACCAAGGATATCTGGATGATGAATAGCATTTAAGCTTTTGTCACGTCTCTTGTGAGACGTGAAGAGGGGAATGTAAAACTTTATCTTCTGATAAAGTTTTCCCTATTTTGCCAATTGCAGCATTTAAGCTTTTTGTCACGTCTCTTGTGAGACGTGAAGAGGGGGAATGTAAAACTTTATCTTCTGATAAAGTTTTCCCTATTTTGCCAATTGCAGCATTTAAGCTTTATGTCACGTCTCTTGTGAGACGTGAAGAGGGGGAATGTAAAACTTTATCTTCTGATAAAGTTTTCCCTATTTTGCCAATTACACTGTTAGCTTGTGTCACGTCTCAAGTTTTCCTTCTTTACTGTTACTTAGTCACGTCTCTGGGGAGACGTGAAGAGGGGGATTTGTCGTAGTAAATATTAAAATGTTATAGCTTGGTCTGACTAAAATCTTGTGCATGACCCATTTTAATGTTAGGAGCTTGTTTTCAGTCAATGCTGTTCCTATGCAAGAACAATGGACAGAGCCAATATCTTCTCAAGGACAACTCCCACGCCACAGGCCACAATCTGGTTGCTCCCCACGAGACTTTCCTTTGAGAACATACACACATTCACACACACATCTCCATGCATACGCACACTCATCCTCATGCCTCACGAGTTACGCACACACACAAACTGCACATCTTTCTACTGGTCGGTGCCTAGGGCAGAGGACTCTGCCGTGCACAAAATGGGGCTTCTACTCTGGACAGAGCAGACCCGCCTCCTACGCTCGGGAACCAATCAAGGGACTAGAAGAAGGACCCCTTCCTTTGTGTTGCATTGTATAAAGTAATGCTGAAAACTCTGTTTTTGATCCCTTTTCAACTGTCTCCATAAGAGGCAACTGAAATGGGTCCATGCATGTAGCTTGAGCAGATACCAGCTATCTCTGTGTTTAATAAACTGCCTTTTGCTTAAACATATTCCTCTCCGTCTAGCGTCGTTGGTTCTGTACTTCCTCTCCTGTATGGTTTCACCAACACATGCTACCCAGCTGGCCCTACATTAACTAAGACATGCTACCCAGCTGGCCCTAACATTAACTAAGACATGCTACCCAGCTGGCCCTAACATTAACTAAGACATGCTACCCAGCTGGCCCTACATTAACTAAGACATGCTACCCAGCTGGCCCTAACATTAACTAAGACATGCTACCCAGCTGGCCCTAACATTAACTAAGACATGCTACCCAGCTGGCCTAACATTAACTAAGACATGCTACCCAGCTGGCCCTACATTAACTAAGACATGCTACCCAGCTGGCCCTACATTAACTAAGACATGCTACCCAGCTGGCCCTAACATTAACTAAGACATGCTACCCAGCTGGCCCTAACATTAACTAAGACATGCTACCCAGCTGGCCCTAACATTAACTAAGACATGCTACCCAGCTGGCCCTACATTAACTAAGACATGCTACCCAGCTGGCCCTAACATTAACTAAGACATGCTACCCAGCTGGCCCTAACATTAACTAAGACATGCTACCCAGCTGGCCCTAACATTAACTAAGACATGCTACCCAGCTGGCCCTACATTAACTAAGACATGCTACCCAGCTGGCCCTAACATTAACTAAGACATGCTACCCAGCTGGCCCTACATTAACTAAGACATGCTACCCAGCTGGCCCTAACATTAACTAAGACATGCTACCCAGCTGGCCCTAACATTAACTAAGACATGCTACCCAGCTGGCCCTACATTAACTAAGACATGCTACCCAGCTGGCCCTAACATTAACTAAGACATGCTACCCAGCTGGCCCTACATTAACTAAGACATGCTACCCAGCTGGCCCTAACATTAACTAAGACATGCTACCCAGCTGGCCCTACATTAACTAAGACATGCTACACAGCTGGCCCTACATTAACTAAGACATGCTACCTGGCTGGCCCTACATTAACTAAGACATGCTACCCAGCTGGCCCTAACATTAACTATGACATGCTACCCGGCTAGCCCTAACATTAACTAAGACATGCTACCCAGCTGGCCCTACATTAACTAAGACATGCTACCCAGCTGGCCCTAACATGAACTAAGACATGCTACCCAGCTGGCCCTAACATTAACTAAGACATGCTACCCAGCTGGCCCTAACATTAACTAAGACATGCTACCCAGCTAGCCCTAACATTAACTAAGACATGCTACCCAGCTGGCCCTACATTAACTAAGACATGCTACCCAGCTGGCCCTAACATTAACTAAGACATGCTACCCAGCTGGCCCTACATTAACTAAGACATGCTACCCCAGCTGGCCCTACATTAACTAAGACATGCTACCCAGCTGGCCCTAACATTAACTAAGACATGCTACCCAGCTGGCCCTACATTAACTAAGACATGCTACCCAGCTGGCCCTACATTAACTAAGACATGCTACCCAGCTGGCCCTAACATTAACTAAGACATGCTACCCAGCTGGCCCTAACATTAACTAAGACATGCTACCCAGCTGGCCCTACATTAACTAAGACATGCTACCCAGCTGGCCCTACATTAACTAAGACATGCTACCCAGCTGGCCCTAACATTAACTAAGACATGCTACCCAGCTGGCCCTAACATTAACTAAGACATGCTACCCAGCTGGCCCTAACATTAACTAAGACATGCTACCCAGCTAGCCCTAACATTAACTAAGACATGCTACCCAGCTGGCCCTACATTAACTAAGACATGCTACCCAGCTGGCCCTAACATTAACTAAGACATGCTACCCAGCTGGCCCTACATTAAGTAAAACACGCTACACAGCTGACCCTCCTTTTCTTTTCCTGGAGAGAGATGAAGCAGAATGTTTTCAGCAGCAGCAGCATGTGGATAGTGTGTAGGGGTTGGCGTGTAGAGGTCAGGGGTCAGGATGTAGAGATTAGGGGTCAGTATGGGGTTGAGTGAGAGGGTGTCAGCCTCACCTGTACTGTAGGAGTGGTGACAGTGAGTAGGGGTTAGGGGTTAGGGGTCACTACCTTTAGGAGTGGTGACAGTGAGTAGGGGTTAGGGGTCACTACCTTTAGGAGTGGTGACAGTGAGTAGGGGTTAGGGGTCACTACCTTTAGGAGTGGTGACAGTGAGTAGGGGTCAGGGGTCACTACCTTTAGGAGTGGTGACAGTGAGTAGGGGTTAGGGGTTAGGGGTCACTACCTTTAGGAGTGGTGACAGTGAGTAGGGGTTAGGGGTTAGGGGTCACTACCTTTAGGAGTGGTGACAGTGAGTAGGGGTTAGGGGTTAGGGGTCACTACCTTTAGGAGTGGTGACAGTGAGTAGGGGTTAGGGGTCACTACCTTTAGGAGTGGTGACAGTGAGTAGGGGTTAGGGGTCACTACCTTTAGGAGTGGTGACAGTGAGTAGGGGTTAGGGGTCACTACCTTTAGGAGTGGTGACAGTGAGTAGGGGTTAGGGGTCACTACCTGTAGGAGTATGAAAAAAAAGTATCCAGAGCGACTCACTAACTGTAAGTCGCTCTGGATAAGAGCGTCTGCTAAATGACTAAAATGTAAAATGAGTGGTCACAGTGCACTCTTGAGTAGGGGTTAGGGAGTAGGGGTTAGGGGTCACTACCTGTAGATCAAGGTTTCCATTAGGAAAGTTTGGTGGTGGAATGTGGGTTTTATGGCGGACTACATCCAAAAGTTATATTGCCGCCACCAACTGGACGATTTGAAACCAAAAATAAAATTAAAATAAATAAATCCATACTTAATAGTGATTCTAACAATCCACTCTAATAAAAATAGTACATTGCCAAAACAAACAAAAATCCCAATTCTTCCTTCTTTTAGTTCTCCATATCTCCCTTCTCCGGCTCTAGGACCTGAGGGGGTCGTACGGCTTTGCTAATATTCCATGTAACTCCTTTGCTGTGAAATCTTTCAGCCCCAGGAACTTTCAGCCCCAGGAACTCGCCTTGATAAGTTCCTTCCCTGAGGATGGCTCACCCCTCACAGTTTTGGGGGATTTCAACCTCCCTATGTCCACATTTGACTCATTTCTCTCTGCCTCCTTCTTTCCACTTCTCTCCTCTTTTGACCTCACCCTCTCACCGTCCCCCCCTACTCACAAGGCAGGCAATACGCTTGACCTCATCTTCACTAGATGCTGCTCCTCTACTAATCTCACTGCAACTCCCCTCCATGTCTCCGACCACTACTTTGTTTCCTTTTCTCTCTCACTCTCCTCCCACACTACTCACTCTGCCCCTACACAGATGGTAATGCGCCGCCGCAACCTTCGCTCTCTCTCTCCCACTACCTCTCTCCTCTTCCATCCTATCATCTCTTCCCTCTGCTCAATCCTTCTCCCTCCAATCTCCTGATTCTGCCTCCTCAACCCTCCTCTCCTCCCTTTCTGCATCCTTTGACTCTCTGTGTCCCCTATCCTCCCGGCCGGCTCGGTCCTCCCCCTCCAGCTCCGTGGCTTGATGACTCATTGCGAGCTCACAGAACAGAGCTCCGGGCAGCGGAGCGGAAATGGAAGAAAACTAAACTCCCTGCCGACCTGGCATCTTTTCACTCCCTCCTCTCTACATTTTCTTCATCTGTTTCTGCTGCTAAGGCCACCTTCTACCACTCTAAATTCCAAGCATCTGCCTCTAACCCTAGGAAGCTCTTTGCCACATTTTCCTCCCTCCTGAATCCTCCCCCCCTCCTCTCTCTCTGTGGATGACTTCGTCAACCACTTTGAAAAAGAAGGTTGACGACATCCGATCCTCGTTTGTTAAGTCTAATGACACTGCTGGTCCTGCTCACACTGCCCTACCCTATGCTTTGACTTCTTTCTCCCCTCTCTCTCCAGATAAAATCCTGCGACTTGTGACTGCAGGCCGCCCAACAACCTGCCCGCTTGACCCCATCCCCTCCTCCCTTCTCCAGACCATCTCCGGTGACCTTCTCCCCTACCTCACCTCGCTGATCAACTCATCCTTGACCGCTGGCCATGTCCCTTCCGTCTTCAAGAGAGCGAGAGTTGCTCCCCTTCTCAAAAAAACCAACACTCGACCCCACTGATGTCAACAACTACAGACCAGTATCCCTTCTTTCTTTTCTTTCCAAAACTATTGAGCGTGCCGTCTTTAGCCAACTCTCTTGCTATCTCTCTCAGAATGACCTTCTTGATCCAAACCAATCAGGTTTCAGGACTGGTCATTCAACTGAGACTGCTCTTCTCTGTGTCACGGAGACTCTCCGCACTGCTAAAGCTAACTCTCTCTCCTCTGCTCTTGTCCTTCTAGACCTGTCTGCTGCCTTTGATACTGTGAACCATCAGATCCTCCTCTCCACCCTCTCCGAGCTGGGCATCTCCGGCGCGGCTCACTCCTGGATTGCGTCCTACCTGACCGGTCGCTCCTACCAAGTGGCGTGGCGGGAAGCTGTCTCCGCACCACGTGCTCTCACCACTGGTGTCCCCCAGGGCTCGGTTCTAGGCCCTCTCCTTTTCTCCCTATACACCAAGTCACTTGGCTCTGTCATATCCTCACATGGCCTTTCCTATCATTGCTACGCTGACGATACACAACTAATCTTCTCCTTTCCCCCTTCTGATAACCAGGTGGCGAATCGCATCTCTGCATGTCTGGCAGACATATCAGTATGGATGACGGATCACCACCTCAAGCTGAACTCCCTGGCAAGACGGAGCTGCTCTTACTCCCGGGGAAGGACTGCCCGTTCCATGATCTCGCCATCACGGTTGACAACTCCGCTGTGTCCTCCTCCCAGAGTGCGAAGAGCCTAGGCGTGACCCTGGACAACACCCTGTCGTTCTCCGCCAACATCAAGGCGGTGACCCGCTCCTGCAGGTTCATGCTCTACAACATTCGGAGAGTGCGACCCTGCCTTACACAGGAAGCGGCGCAGGTCCTGGTCCAGGCACTTGTCATCTCCCGTCTGGACTACTGCAACTCGCTGTTGGCTGGCCTCCCTGCCTGTGCCATTAAACCCCTACAACTCATCCAGAATGCCGCAGCCCGTCTGGTGTTCAACCTTCCCAAGTTCTCTCACGTCACCCCCTCCTCCGCACACTCCACTGGCTTCCAGTTGAAGCTCGCATCCGCTACAAGACCATGGTGCTTGCCTATGGAGCAGTGAGGGGAACGGCACCTCTGTACCTTCAGGCTCTGATCAGTCCCTACACCCAAACGAGGGCATTGCGTTCATCCACCTCGGGCCTGCTGGCTCCCCTTCCTCTGCGGAAGCATAGCTCCCGCTCAGCCCAGTCAAAACTGTTCGCTGCTCTGGCACCCCAATGGTGGAACAAGCTCCCTCACGACGCCAGGACAGCGGAGTTACTCACCACCTTCCGGAGACATTTGAAACCCCACCTCTTTAAGGAATACCTGGGATAGGATAAAGTATTCCTTCTAACCCCCCAAATTGTAAAGTGGTTATCCCACTGGCTATAGGGTGAACGCACCAATTTGTGAGTCGCTCTGGCTAAGAGCGTCTGCTAAATGACGTTAATGTGCCCTTGAGCAAGGCACTTAACCCTAATTGCTCCTGTAAGTCGCTCTGGATAAGAGCGTCTGCTAAATGACTAAAATGTAATGTAAAAACTTCTCCGCCGCAATCACCATGATTTCAATCTTCCTAGATCTTTTTTTATTTATTTAACCTTTATTTAACCAGGAAGCCAGTTGAGAACAAGTTCTCATTTACAACTGCGACCTGGCCAAGATAAAGCAAAGCAGTGCGATAAAAACAACAACACAGAGTTACATATGGGGTAAACAAAACATAAAGTCAAAAATACAACAGAAAATATATATACAGTGTGTGCAAATGTAGTAAGTTATGGAGGTAAGGCAATAAATAGGCCATAGTGCAAAATAATTACAATTAGTATTAACACTTGAATGATAGATGTGCAAGAGATGATGTGCAAATAGAGATACTGGGGTGCAAATGAGCAAAATAAATAACAATATGGGGATGAGGTAGTTGGGTGGGCTAATTTCAGATGGGCTGTGTACAGGTGCAGTGATCGGTACGGTGCTCTGACAACTGATGCTTAAAGTTAGTGAGGGAGATAAGAGTCTCCAGCTTCAGAGATTTTTGCAATTCGTTCCAGTCATTGGCAGCAGAGAACTGGAAGGAATGGCGGCCAAAGGAGGTGTTGGCTTTGGGGATGACCAGTGAGATATACCTGCTGGAGCGCATACTATGGGTGGGTGTTGTTATGGTGACCAATGAGCTAAGATAAGGCAGGGATTTGCCTAGCAGTGATTTATAGATGGCCTGGAGCCAGTGGGTTTGGTGACGAATATGTAGTGAGGACCAGCCAACAAGAGCGTACAGGTCACAATGGTGGGTAGTATATGGGGCTTTGGTGACAAAACGGATGGCACTGTGATAGACTACATCCAATTTGCTGAGTAGTGTTGGAGGCTATTTTGTAAATGACATCGCCGAAGTCAAGGATCGGTAGGATAGTCAGTTTTACGAGGGCATGTTTGGCAGCATGAGTGAAGGAGGCTTTGTTGCGAAATAGGAAGCAGATTCTAGATTTAACTTTGGATTGGAGATTCTTAATGTGAGTCTGGAAGGAGAGTTTACAGTCTAACCAGACACCTAGGTATTTGTAGTTGTCCACATACTCTAGGTCAGACCCGTCGAGAGTAGTGATTCTAGTCGGGTGGGCGGGTGCCAGCAGCGTTCGATTGAAGAGCATGCATTTAGTTTGACTAGTGTTTAAGAGCAGTTGGAGGCTACTGAAGGAGTGTTGTATGGCATTGAAGCTCGTTTGGAGGTTTGTTAACACAGTGTCCAATGAAGGGCCAGATGTATACAAAATGGTGTCGTCTGCGTAGAGGTGGATCTGAGAGTCACCAGCAGCAAGAGCGACATCATTGATATACACGGAGCTGTGCCATTTATCACCATTGCAATAAAGGCAACAAAGTCCACCTTTTTAACCTTTAAAATGTCAGGATCCTCTTGGTGAAAGTCAACCCCTGCAGCCTGCAGTGAAGGCCTATCCACCACCATGGA
Organism: Coregonus clupeaformis; assembly: GCF_020615455.1. NCBI lineage: Eukaryota > Metazoa > Chordata > Actinopteri > Salmoniformes > Salmonidae > Coregonus > Coregonus clupeaformis. The sequence goes on from NW_025534250.1 coordinate 195,623, forward strand.
CTCTTCAGGAGCACCATTCAAACCCTCAACCCTTTTAAACAGCTGCTGCATAGGAAATGATCTGTACAACCCTAACTTTGGCACCTCATTTTCTTTCACCCTTGTCGGGCATTCAAAAGACGTGGCTTCATGGTTCCCACCACAATTGCAACATTTCACTTTTTCATCACTTTTACAACACGTGAAAACATATTTTCCACAACTTGGACATCTCGGTTTCTCCCTTCTGCAAACCCTTGACACATGACCTAAAGCTTGACAGTGATCACACTGCATTGGTCTTGGGATAAACACTCTGTCTCTGTAGTTGATATAACCCAACTGCACTTGAGTAGGGAGAGACTCCATATCAAAAAACTAAAGAACAAGATAGACTCTTCACTTTTTCATCATTCACCACTCGATTCATCCGACGTGCATCAATCACTCCAGAAATATTTTTCATCTCTTTAACATCGACTTCCCACGAGACACTAGATATTACCCCCTTGAGGGGTGCCCTGTTCCGAAGAGACACACACAACACGTCAAACTTTTCAAATCGGGAGAGACGCAACACACGTTCCTTCTGATCCGCAGAATCACAAAAAAACCGCCTCTAGTGATCCTCACATCCTTCACTTTACCCATCACTCTCTCCACCAGTTTGGATAGCTCAAACGGTTTCTTCAAGATTGGTATTTCGATAAGCTGCTCCTCATTAACAAACCGTACTCCTGCTAGATATAAAGGGACATTCTCATCACTGTACCCTACTTTGCTCCTTTTTCCATTATTTTGAACAAGATCTTTTCCCACAACGCATAGTAAGGTCACAAGCACGTGATTGTTTTGAAATCTTATCAAAACAAGAGTCAAATCTAAATTCCAAGCTAAACAACGAAATAGGTATATAATGACAAAATGTTGCGAAATAGCTATTATGATTTTATTCCTTTAAAAAAAGGAATAAATGGCGACGGGGGCAAAGTTCGTTCTAATCGGAAGTAACGTAACCGAAGATCTTTATAGCTAAACCAAGAGACCACAGGCCGTAGTTTCAAAATGGGAACAAATAGGTCATAGTAGGCGGAGCCAAGCCGAGCTAGCGAGATCCTATTTGCGTGTTTTAGCATGCGTGCGCATGTTTCCTTTGACAAAGAGTAAAGTCTACAAAACTTAGTCCACTCTGTTCGTAACATATTGTAGTTTTGGGAACAGAAAATTAGGAGAACGTTGACCAAATCCCATCCCGTTCCATCTTCTCCCACTGCCTGCTACTGGGCTTCCTCTCACTACCATATTTGGTTATTGAGCGGAAATGCCAAGCGGAAGCTTCACATTTATACATCCGGTGAAACATCTGTCTTGTTGTTCTATCTGTGACGTAACTTTGTTGATTATCGAACCCGCCGTCCTTTGGCAAGATGGCGCCGCTGTTGGTCTCGCTGAAATGTGGATTCCACTTGCAAAAACGAAAATTAGCTATTTTACTTCAACATACAAGTTCGTATCATGTTTGGAGAGGAGGTAACACACCGAATGGGAAGCAACAGACGACTTATTTGGTGAGTATTAGCCTAAAGAGGGGGAGAAGGACACTGTTCTTAGAGAGACACAAGTGCCCATCATCATGATAAAGTTAACCAGTTTGGGGTGAACGGGTGTTAAGTTGTATTAGTCAGAAAGTTAACCAAGCTTGTGGAGCATGTTTTCACAAGATTGGCATGGCTGTCGATGTTTTGCTAGCTAGCTAGGTAGTTTTGCCGCAAATTGAGGTTAAAGTGAAAGTGATTTCGACATTACTAACTAGCTAAAGTATGTAGATTGTGGGCCCCAGTGAGTGGGGCACGTTTTAACATTTCAATTTCCATTTTTGTAATTGAGTAGAAACTCTTATCCAAATCAAATTGTATTTTTTTCATATGCGCCGAATACAACAGTTTAGACCTTACAGTGAAATGTTTACTTACAAGCCCTTAACCAACAATGCAGTTAAGAAAAAGTGGTAAGTAAACTCTAGATAAGTGCGGGGGCACCGGTTAGTCGAGGTACTGAGCGACTTACTTGCTGAAGGGCACCAGTCGGCTCGGGGATTCGAACCTAGGCTACCGGCCTATTTTGGAACTAACGAAGTAAAGAAAGAGTGTCAGTGCACAGTATGATAAGATGTATGTCCGGTGAGATAAGACTGCGCATCCCACCCGTGGACCGACTGATATTAGCTGCACGTGACAGACACCATGGGCTTATTATGAGGCCGATTGTGTTGCAAAACGTTTCTTCAACGGAAGTGAACAGAACGGGGCGGGAACTACCTGAATTTGTCCAATAGAAACTCTAGAAACGTTCCGTTTTGCAACTGTTTGGACTAATTTTTTTATTTTTTTTAAATTTATCTTTTATTTAACTAGGCAAGTCAATTAAGAAGAAATTATTATTTACAATGACAGCCTACACCGGCCAAACCTGGACGACCAATTGTGCGCTGCCCTATGGGACCTCCAATCATGGCCGGTTGTGATACAGCCTGGAATCGAACCAGGGGGTCTGTAGTGATGCCTCAAGCACTGAGATGCAGTGCCTTAGACCGCTGCGCCACTCGGGACGCCACTCGGGAGCCCAGACCGCTGCGCCACTCGGGACGCCACTCGGGAGCCCAGACCGCTGCGCCACTCGGGAGCCCAGACCGCTGCGCCACTCGGGACGCCACTCGGGAGCCCAGACCGCTGCGCCACTCGGGAGCCCAGACCGCTGCGCCACTCGGGAGCCCAGACCGCTGCGCCACTCGGGAGCCCAGACCGCTGCGCCACTCGGGAGCCCAGGTGATTACACGCCAGGTGTAACTGGTTGTAAGCCAACTAGTACTGCTGGTATGATGATATGCTGTACTCACTGTTGTTGAGCAACACTGTCACTGTGGTGATATAAAACAGTTAAAAAGTTGACAAAGGAGATGATTGTGGACTACAGGGGGTAAAAAGAGGACTGAGCACGCCCCCATTCTCATCGACAGGGCTGTAGTGGAACAGGTTGAGAGCTTCAAGTTCCTTGGTGTCCACATCACCAACAAACTATCATGGTCCAAACACACCAAGACAGTCGTGAAGAGGGCACGACAAAGCCTATTCCTCCTCAGGAGACTAAAAGGATTTGGCATGGGTCCTCAGATCCTCAAAAAACAGCTGCACCATCGAGAGCATCCTGACTGGTTGCATCACTGCCTGGTATGGTAACTGCTCGGCCTCCGACCGCAAGGCACAACAGAGGGTAGTGCGTACGGCCCAGTACATCACTGGTGCCAAGCTTCCTGCCATCCAGGACCTCTACACCAGGCGGTGTCAGAGGAAGGCCCTAAAAATTGTCAGCGACTCCATCCACCCTAGTCATAGACTGTTCTCTCTGCTACCGCACGGCAAGCGGTACCGGAGCGCCAAGTCTAGGTCCAAAAGGCTTCTTAAAAGCTTCTACCCCCAAGCCATAAGACTCCTGAACAGCTAATCATGGCTACCCGGACTATTTACATTGTTCCCCCCACCCCCCTCTTTTACGGTGTTGCTACTCTCTGTTTATTATCTATGCATAGTCACTTTAACCCACATGTACATATTACCTCGACTAACCTGTGCCCCCGCACATTGACTATGTACCGGTATCCCCTGTATACAGCCTCCCTACTGTTATTTTATTTTACTGCTGCTCTTTAATTATTTTTTGTTTTTTTTACTTACCCATTTTTCACTTAACATTTTTTTTTTTACTGCGTTGTTCGTTACGGGCTTGTAAATAAGCATTTCACTGTAAGGTCTACACCTGTTGTATTCGGCGCATGTGGCAAATAAAATTTGATTTGATCCTGGATATTCTGGCACATAACTAGCTCTTGATGCCTAAAATCTTCTCTATAGGTTGTAAAAAAAAAAAATCCACCTCGAGCAATGTCTCAATTTGTTCATGACACGGGTCGTTCCATAAGTCATTGGACGAGGGCGTCTTCTGTATGGGGGAGTTTTGTTAAGATCACTGACGCTCGGTATGAACATTAACATGCATCGCTTGCGGTACGGTTTTGGAAGCATAAGGACCTTATCTTTCATATCAGCAAGAAATCATTTAAAAAAAAACATACTTAAAGGTTAAATTGATACATGGCATGCCATGTTAGGGTTCCCACATGGCCATATCTCCACGTTACAGCGCTTATTTACGGAAAACAGACGAAAGACAAGAGGCGGCCACCTGTGCTAATTAGCCATCTAGCATGCTCTGAACACCTGTGCTAATTATTCATCTAGCATGCTCTGAACACCTGTGCTAATTATTCATCTAGCATGCTCTGAACACCTGTGCTAATTATTCATCTAGCATGCTCTGAACACCTGTGCTAATTAGCCATCTAGCATGCTCTGAACACCTGTGCTAATTAGCCATGTAGCATGCTCTGAACACCTGTGCTAATTAGCCATCTAGCATGCTCTGAACACCTGTGCTAATTATTCATCTAGCATGCTCTGAACACCTGTGCTAATTAGCCATCTAGCATGCTCTGAACACCTGTGCTAATTAGCCATCTAGCATGCTCTGAACACCTGTGCTAATTAGCCATCTAGCATGCTCTGAACACGTGCAATTAGCCATCTAGCATGCTCTGAACACCTGTGCTAATTAGCCATCTAGCATGCTCTGAACACCTGTGCTAATTAGCCATCTAGCATGCTCTGAACACCTGTGCTAATTAGCCATGTAGCATGCTCTGAACACCTGTGTGTAAGCGTAATTTGGGAAGTGTAGCGGAAGTGTAGTTTCGTCGGAGGGAGTCACCCATAGCTGTATGTATCTGTGCAAAACTGCTGCAGTAACTTTCTCACTCATCATTATTCACAATTCATTCAGGATTATCCATAATCATGGTAGCATCAACATTCATGTAGGAGTGTTTAGAAACATTCTATTCTTATTTACAATAAAAGTGATCAACTTTAAAGTATCTTGGTAGATAGTGTGGTCTACAGCTTATCATTAGGTACTCTACCTCAGTCGAGCAATACCTCGAGACTTCCTTAATATTAGCTGTTGTTGACAAATAGACACAGACCCCCATCCCTCTTCTTACCGGACGTAGCTGTTCTGTCCTGCCGATGCACGGAAAACCCAGCCAACTGTATATTATCCGTGTCATTGCCTTAGGCATGCTGCAAGGAGGCATGAGGACTGCAGATGTGGCCAGGGCAATAAATTGCAATGTCCGTACTGTGAGATGCCTAAGACAGCGCTACAGGGAGACAGGACGGACAGCTGATCGTCCTCGCAGTGGCAGACCACGTGTAACAACACTTGCACAGGATCGGTACATCCGAACATCACACCTGCGGGACAGGTACAGGATGGCAACAACAACTGCCCGAGTTACACCAGGAACGCACAATCCCTCCATCAGTGCTCAGACTGTCCGCAATAGGCTGAGAGTGATGTGTATTCTTTAATGAATTAGGAGATAGAACTGGGTTAATCACGAACATTGAGTTAGAATTGTTTGTTACTGGGCTAGGAATTTAATTGGGGCATTTCACTGTGTGTGGGGGAGTAGAGAGGAAATCTGCCCTAGGGTCAAATTGCTTGCTCTTACTTAAATCCATGGCTGTCTTATCTGATGAGAGACTGAAACTAGCTTGTGGCCTTTTGTCTCTCTCTTCAAAAGGGAGCGGCACCAGGGTTGAATGGAGTTTGGGCTAGACCTTTGTCTCCTTGGTAACAGCTTGAGGGGGTGGGGTTTATGTGATTTAGGGCCTTTATGTGATTGCGGTCCTCTGTAGCTCAGCTGGTAGAGCACGGCGCTTGTAACGCCAGGGTAGTGGGTTCGATCCCCGGGACCACCCATATACAAAAAAAAAAAGAATGTATGCACGCATGACTGTAAGTCGCTTTGGATAAAAGCGTCTGCTAAATGGCATATTTTATTATTATTATTTGTCATGTTTAAACTAAACATGAGTGTGTGTGCAAGACAGGGGAGCGAGTGATTGGTTGGAGTAATAGTTCAGCCGTCCTCAGGGACAAAGGAAGTGGGTGTGGAGTGATAAAGAGCGGGAAACTGAAGAGGGAGGGATTTAGAGCTAGAAGAGTTGGGGATGATGGTATATAATGAAGGGGGAACGGGGAGCCACTCTGCAGACTGGTATCGGCTTTGTTGAAAACTTTAATAAAGTCATTTCTTGATGCAACAAAAACTGTGTAAGACCTTATTTGTAATAAAGTATAGTGGTTATTTTCCACAACGAGAGAGGCTGGACTGAGGGCTTGTAGGCCTGTTGTAAGGCAGGTCCTCACCAGACATCACTGGCAACAACGTCGCCTATGGGCACAAACCCACCGTCGCTGGACCAGACAGGACTGGCAAAAAGTGCTCTTCACTGACGAGTCACGGTTTTCTCTCACCAGGGGTGATGGTCGGATTTGCGTTTATCGTCGAAGGAATGAGCATTACACCGAGGCCTGTACTCTGGAGCGGGATCAATTTGGAGGTGGAGGGTCCGTCATGGTCTGGGGCGGTGTGTCACAGCAACATCGGACTGAGCTTGTTGTCATTGCAGGCAATCTCAACGCTGTGCGTTACAGGGAAGACATCCTCCTCCCTCATGTGGTACCCTTCCTGCAGGCTCATCCTGACATGACCCTCCAGCATGACAATGCCACCAGCCATACTGCTCGTTCTGTGCGTGATTTCCTGCAAGACAGGAATGTCAGTGTTCTGCCATGGCCAGCGAAGAGCCCGGATCTCAATCCCATTGAGCACATCTGGGACCTGTTGGATCGGAGGGTGAAGGCTAGGGCCATTCCCCCCAGAAATGTCCGGGAACTTGCAGGTGCCTTGGTGGAAGAGTGAGGTAACATCTCACAGCAAGAACTGGCAAATCTGGTGCAGTCCATGAGGAGATGCACTGCAGTACTTAATGCAGCTGGTGGCCACACCAGATACTGACTGTTACTTTTGATTTTGACCCCCCCTTTGTTCAGGGACACATTATTCAATTTCTGTTAGTCACATGTCTGTGGAACTTGTTCAGTTTATGTCTCAGTTGTTGAATCTTGTTATGTTCATACAAATATTTACACATGTTAAGTTTGCTGAAAATAAACGCAGTTGACAGTGAGAGGACGTTTCTTTTTTTTGCTGAGTTTATATTATATGAATCCTATAAATTCAAATGGTCAATATGGGTGCAATCAATTAGCTTAATTTTTCAGACATCAATTATATTTCAACAAAATAATGTTGTGGGAATTTTAATCTGATCTGTTTCTAACCACAGAAAGGATTTCAGAACAATCTGATATGGTGGGTGTCATGGCTGGCTGAAAGGACACGGAACGACCCACAGGTCATCAATAAGGGTTACCACCACCACAAACACCTAACCTCGGTCTCCTAAAGACGATCTATTAAATATTACCTGTACATTGTGACCTCAACTGACACCGGCTGTGTTTGAACTAACATGCTCTTTGGCCCACTGTTTTATCTCTCAGCCCTGAGGGGAATCTTTCAACAGGAAGGAATGTCTCTGTTCTATTCCGTCTGGATCTGTAAATGTTTACTGAAACAAGCTCCTCCCTTCTTCTCCTCTCCTGTTCTGTAGCTGAGCCCCAACCTGAGGACAGCCACATGGACAGTCAACAGGAGTGACAACAACAGACGTATACTGGAGGCTGCAAAGGTACGTTAGATTGTCATTGGAGCCATTTACGATATCAGAAATGATTAAGTTTGAATATGAACTCTGAAGAATCTAGTATATAGTGTAATATTGTGTTTGTGTGTGCTTGCTCACAGCATTTGCAGGTGACAGAGCGGACATGTTGGCACGGTAATGCAGGTGGAAGACTTAACGCAGACCCCAAAAATGTGGTAAGAAAAATAGAACTTCCAAATGTTCTAAAACAGAAGCATGTAATGTTTTATTGGCTCTATGATCAGCAGGTAAACAGAGAGAAAATAGGGGATCATTAATTTGTTCCTAACTCAATTCTGCAGGGAAAGGGTCACCTTTTACTTTCATAGTCAACTGATTGTGTTAATTCATTCCACTACTAGACCAGCAACAACTGATTGTGTTAAAATAAACAGAAATCACTCCGCCATTTCCTGGTTGCTAAAATTCTACTAGTTCTCCTAATTTATAGTTTGTGACAAAACAAGCAGTCGTTGGGCAGAGAATCATCCCATAGGGCGGCGCACTATTGGCCCAGCGTCGTCCGGGTTTGGCCGGTGTAGGCCGTCATTGTGAATAAGAATTTGTTCTTAACTGAGCCTAGTTAAATAAAGGTTAAATAAATAAAAAAATAAAAATTGTACCCTCTAAACCGCTGTGAAATATATTTTCCATAACCACAAATATAGTATTTTCAGCTGTTTGAAGCTGGTGGACAAAACCGAAAGCAAAAGACGCAAAAACAAAACTTAACTGGAAGCAGAGAAATAGTAGAACATAGAACAGATCTACTTCTTCTTAGACTTGTTTTCAATGAGAATGACAGATCTATAACTCACATTTCTATGTGAATTTGGTCAGGTCGCCCAAAAAGTTACAAATTGCAGCTTTAATTAATTCCACTACTAGATCAGCAACAACTGATTAAAAGCAGTGGTGGAAAAAGTACCCAATTATCTTAATTATTTTTTATACTTGAGCAAAAGTAAAGTTACCTTTAATAGAAAATTACTCAAGTAAAAGTGAGTCACCAGTAAAATACTACCTGAGTAAAAGTGTAAAAGTATTTGGTCTTAAATATACTTAAGTATCAAAAGTAAATGTAATTTCTAAAATATATAAGTATCAAAAGTATAAATCATTTCACAATTCTTATAGTAAGCAAGCCAGACGTCACGATTGTTTTGTTATTTTTCAAATGTGCGGATAGCCAGGGGCGCACTCCAACACTCAGACATAATTTACAAAAGATGCATTTGTGTTTATTGAGTCCGCCAGATCAGAGGCAGTAGGGATGACCAGGGATGTTCTCTTGATAAGTGTGTGAATTGGACCATTTTATTGTCCTGCTAAGCATTCAAAATGTAACAAGTAATTTTGTGTGTCAGGGAAATTGTATGGAGTGAAAAGTACATTATTTTCGTTAGGAATGTAGTGAAGTAAAAGTTGTCAAATAGAAATGGTAAAGTACAGACACCCCAAAAAACTGCTAAAGTATTCAGACCCCTTGAATTTCTTCACATTTTGTTATGTTACAGCCTTATTCAAACATTTATTAAATGTTTTAAAATCCCATAATGACTAAGCGAAAACAGGTTTTTAGAAATGTTTGCTAATTTATTACAAATAAAAAAACTGAAATTCCTTATTTACATAAGTATTAAGACCCTTTGCTATGAGACTCGAAATTGAGCTCAGATGCATCTTGTTTCCATTGATCATCCTTGAGATGTTTCTACAACTTGATTGGAGTCCACCTGCGGTAAATTCAATTGATTGGACATGATTTGTAAAGGCACACACCTGTCTATATAAGGTCCCACAGTTGACAGTGCATGTCAGAGCAAAAACCAAGTCATGAAGTCGAAGGAATTGTCCTTAGAGCTTCGAGACAGGATTGTGTCGAGGCACAGATCTGGGGAAGGGTACCAAAAAATGTCTGCAGCATTGAAGGTCCCCAAGAACACAGTGGCCTTTTAAATGGAAGAAGTTTGCAACCACGAAGACTCTTCCTAGAGCTGGCCGCCCGGCCAAACTGAGCAATCGGAGAAGGGCCTTGGTCAGGGAGGTGACCAAGAACCCGATGGTCACTCTGACAGAGCTCCAGAGTTCCTCTGTGGAGATGGCAGAACCTTCCAGAAGGAAAACCATCTGTGCAGCACTCCACTAATCAGGCCTTTATGATAGAGTGGCCAGACGGAAGCCACTCCTCAGTAAAAGGTACATGACAGCCCGCTTGGAGTTTGCCAAAAGGCACCTAAAGGACTCTCAGACCATGAGAAACAAGATTCTCTGGTCTGATGAAACCAAGATTGAGCTCTTTGTCCTGAATGCCAAGCATCACGTCTGGAGGAAACCTGGCACCATCCCTACGGTGAAGCATGGGGGTGGCAGCATCATGCTGTGGGGATGTTTTTCAGCGGCAGGGACTGGGAGACTAGTCAGGATCGAGTCAAAGATGAACGGAGATCCTTGATGAACAGAGATCCTTGGTGAAAACCTGCTCCAGAGCGCTCAGGACCTCAGACTGGGGCGAAGGTTCACCTTCCAACAGGACAACGACCCTAAGCACACAGCCAAAACAACGCAGGAGTGGCTTCGGGACAAGCCTCTGAATGTCCTTGAGTGGCCCAGCCAGAGCCCGGACTTGAACCCGATTTAACATCTATGGAGAGACCTGAAAATAGCTGTGCAGCGACGCTCCCCATCCAACCTGACAGAGCTTGAGAGGATCTGCAGAGAAGAATGGGAGAAACTCCCCAAATACAGGTGTGCCAAGCTTGTAGCGTCATACCCAAGAAGACTCGAGGCTGTAATCGCTGCCAAAGGTGCTTCAACAAAATACAGAGTAAAAGGTCTGAATACTTATGTAAATGTTATATTTCAGTTTGTAATTTTTAATAAATTATCTAAAATATCTAAAAACCTGTTTTTGCTTTATCATTATGGGGTATTGTGTGTAGATTGATGGGATGGGGGGGACGACGACAATTTAATCAATTTTAGAACAAGGCTGTAACTTAACAAAATGTGGAAAATGTCAAGGGGTCTGAGAAATGTGTGCACTCACTAACTGTGAGTCGCTCTGGATAATATATTATTATTATAGTCTGCTAAATGACTCAAATGTAAAAGGGGTCTGAATACTTTCTAAAGGCACTGTAAATAGTACTTTCAAGTATTTTTACTTAAATACTTTACACCACTGGATTAAAGCCAGATTTTGCCATAACACACACGCTAGTGTTGTCACGATACCAGCATTTGTTACTTCAATACCAGAGCTCTCCAACCCTGATCCTGGAGAGATACAGGGTTGGAGTGAAAACCTACAGGAGGGTAGCTCTCCAGGAACAGGGTTGGAGTGAAAACCTACAGGAGGGTAGCTCTCCAGGAACAGGGTTGGAGTTAAAACCTACAGGAGGGTATCTCTCCAGGAACAGGGTTGGAGTTAAAACATACAGGAGGGTATCTCTCCAGGAACAGGGTTGGAGTTAAAACCTACAGGAGGGTATCTCTCCAGGAACAGGGTTGGAGTTAAAACATACAGGAGGGTATCTCTCCAGTAACAGGATTGGAGTTAAAACCTACAGGAGGGTATCTCTCCAGGATAAGGGTTGGAGTTAAAACATACAGGAGGGGAGCTCTCCAGGATAAGGGTTGGAGTTAAAACATACAGGAGGGTATCTCTCCAGGAACAGGGTTGGAGTTAAAACCTACAGGAGGGTATCTCTCCAGGAACAGGGTTGGAGTTAAAACATACAGGAGGGTATCTCTCCAGGAACAGGATTGGAGTTAAAACCTACAGGAGGGTATCTCTCCAGGATAAGGGTTGGAGTTAAAACATACAGGAGGGGAGCTCTCCAGGATAAGGGTTGGAGTTAAAACATACAGGAGGGTATCTCTCCAGGAACAGGGTTGGAGTTAAAACATACAGGAGGGTATCTCTCCAGGAACAGGGTTGGAGAGAGAACCTACAGGAGGGAGGCTCTCCAGGATCAGGGTTGGAGTTAATACCTACAGGAGGGTATCTCTCCAGGATCAGGGTTGGAGAGCCCTGCTCTATACCATCACGACACTCAATACCAAAACGATACCACAGCAACAAAAAGAAGGCGTATTACCCAGAATGATCCAGACAGATAAACTCAGCTACTGCTCTGTTCAATCGTTGGGCATCTTTTGAGTTCATTACATTTGAACATTTTGATGTTGTTTTTTTGGACAGCATGTATGCATTAATCAATTATACAATCAATGTTACTTTTTTTTACCCACTAACTACAAAACAACAATGTTAATGATTTATTTGAATGGTAAACCTCAGTTGATAAACTGGGTAAATCAAGATATAGCCTAGGTCTATTCACAATACAGGTGAATGCATATTATTCAATAGGAGTGGGATCAAGATATAGCCTAAGTCTATTCACAATACAGGTGAATGCATATTATTCAATAGGAGTGGGATCAAGATATAGCCTAGGTCTATTCACAATACAGGTGAATGCATATTATTCAATAGGAGTGTGTGCATGCATTGAGTTATTCAGCTTGTTTTAGTTGATATCATGGTGTTACAGATGAGAAACAATCCCTTCCATTTAGGACTTATTTTATTGGCAACTGCTAGGAGAACATTTATTTTATTGTACTGATCAACAACATTTGCATAGAAGAAGCCATCCCTTATAAAATGTGTGCTGTCTCTTTAAGAGAGTAATGACGTAATTTGCCAGGCAGAATGTGGCTGTGGAATCGGACTTTGTTGCTATGGAATCTAGTGGAAACCAGACAGGAGGTGAGGGAGATGATGAAGTGACTGAGTTTTTGGTGGTGAGGGAACTAAGTTAATTAATAACGGTTTTAGTGACACTCAGCTTCAGCATATTTAGTATTATGGTTTCATATTTACATTGACATTTTAGTCATTTAGCAGACGCTCTTATCCAGAGTGCATGCATTATATATATTTTTTTTTCATACTGGCCCCCGTGGGAAACGAACCCACAACCCTGCCGGCCAAACCCTCCCCTACCTTGTGCGCCGCCCCATGGGTCTCCCGGGTTGCGGCCGGCTGCGACAGAGCCTGGATTCGAACCAGGATCTCTAGTGGCACAGTTAGCACTGCGATGCAGAGCCTTAGACCACTGCGCCACTCAGGAGTCATATTATCACAAACAAAGTACTAGGGTAGTGAATTCAGCTGTCAGCTAGCAAGGAAAGTTAGCCTACAATAACAGCTGGAAGCTACCGGTATCGTCTTGCATTGTAAAGTGTTCTAGCCTGTAGGGACATTGTTTTGTGAACAGTAATGAACAGTTTCAAAACGTCTACATGCCGTGTTGCATCATAAGTGTGTTAACCTCTGTGCATTATGAGTGGGAAGCGAACAATGCAGCCAGACAGCTCTAGTAATGGATGAGGAGGTGGAGCGGGAAGCCAGACAGCTCTAGTAATGGATGAGGAGGTGGAGCGGGCAGCCAGACAGCTCTAGTAATGGATGAGGAGGTGGAGCGGGAAGCCAGACAGCTCTAGTAATGGATGAGGAGGTGGAGCGGGCAGCCAGACAGCTCTAGTAATGGATGAGGAGGTGGAGCGGGAAGCCAGACAGCTCTAGTAATGGATGAGGAGGTGGAGCGGGGAGCCAGACAGCTCTAGTAATGGATGAGGAGGTGGAGCGGGGAGCCAGACAGCTCTAGTAATGGATGAGGAGGTGGAGCGGGCAGCCAGACAGCTCTAGTAATGGATGAGGAGGTGGAGCGAGCAGCCAGACAGCTCTAGTAATGGATGAGGAGGTGGAGCGGGAAGCCAGACAGCTCTAGTAATGGATGAGGAGGTGGAGCAGGCAGCCAGACAGCTCTAGTAATGGATGAGGAGGTGGAGCGGGAAGCCAGACAGCTCTAGTAATGGATGAGGAGGTGGAACGGGCAGCCAGACAGCTCTAGTAATGGATGAGGAGGTGGAGCAGGAAGCCAGACAGCTCTAGTAATGGATGAGGAGGTGGAGCGGGAAGCCAGACAGCTCTAGTAATGGATGAGGAGGTGGAGCGGGCAGCCAGACAGCTCTAGTAATGGATGAGGAGGTGGAGTGGGAAGCCAGACAGCTCTAGTAATGGATGAGGAGGTGGAGCGGGAAGCCAGACAGCTCTAGTAATGGATGAGGAGGTGGAGCGGGAAGCCAGACAGCTCTAGTAATGGATGAGGAGGTGGAGCGGGAAGCCAGACAGCTCTAGTAATGGATGAGGAGGTGGAGCGAGCAGCCAGACAGCTCTAGTAATGGATGAGGAGGTGGAGCGGGCAGCCAGACAGCTCTAGTAATGGATGAGGAGGTGGAGTGGGAAGCCAGACAGCTCTAGTAATGGATGAGGAGGTGGAGCAGGCAGCCAGACAGCTCTAGTAATGGATGAGGAGGTGGAGCGGGAGGCCAGACAGCTCTAGTAATGGATGAGGAGGTGGAGCGGGAAGCCAGACAGCTCTAGTAATGGATGAGGAGGTGGAGTGGGAAGCCAGACAGCTCTAGTAATGGATGAGGAGGTGGAGCGGAAGCCAGACAGCTCTAGTAATGGATGAGGAGGTGGAGGCGGGAGCCAGACAGCTCTAGTAATGGATGAGGAGGTGGAGCAGGCAGCCAGACAGCTCTAGTAATGGATGAGGAGGTGGAGCGGGAGGCCAGACAGCTCTAGTAATGGATGAGGAGGTGGAGCGGGAAGCCAGACAGCTCTAGTAATGGATGAGGAGGTGGAGCGGGAAGCCAGACAGCTCTAGTAATGGATGAGGAGGTGGAGCGGGAGGCCAGACAGCTCTAGTAATGGATGAGGAGGTGGAGCGGGAAGCCAGACAGCTCTAGTAATGGATGAGGAGGTGGAGCGGGAAGCCAGACAGCTCTAGTAATGGATGAGGAGGTGGAGCGGGAAGCCAGACAGCTCTAGTAATGGATGAGGAGGTGGAGCGGGGAGCCAGACAGCTCTAGTAATGGATGAGGAGGTGGAGCAGGCAGCCAGACAGCTCTAGTAATGGATGAGGAGGTGGAGCGGGAGGCCAGACAGCTCTAGTAATGGATGAGGAGGTGGAGCGGGAAGCCAGACAGCTCTAGTAATGGATGAGGAGGTGGAGCGGGAAGCCAGACAGCTCTAGTAATGGATGAGGAGGTGGAGCGGGAAGCCAGACAGCTCTAGTAATGGATGAGGAGGTGGAGCGGGAAGCCAGACAGCTCTAGTAATGGATGAGGAGGTGGAGCGGGAAGCCAGACAGCTCTAGTAATGGATGAGGAGGTGGAGCGGGAAGCCAGACAGCTCTAGTAATGGATGAGGAGGTGGAGTGGGAAGCCAGACAGCTCTAGTAATGGATGAGGAGGTGGAGTGGGAAGCCAGACAGCTCTAGTAATGGATGAGGAGGTGGAGCGGGAAAGCCAGACAGCTCTAGTAATGGATGAGGAGGTGGAGCGGGAAGCCAGACAGCTCTAGTAATGGATGAGGAGGTGGAGCGAGCAGCCAGACAGCTCTAGTAATGGATGAGGAGGTGGAGGGCGGGCAGCCAGACAGCTCTAGTAATGGATGAGGAGGTGGAGTGGGAAGCCAGACAGCTCTAGTAATGGATGAGGAGGTGGAGCGAGCAGCCAGACAGCTCTAGTAATGGATGAGGAGGTGGAGCGGGAAGCCAGACAGCTCTAGTAATGGATGAGGAGGTGGAGCGGGAGCCAGACAGCTCTAGTAATGGATGAGGAGGTGGAGCGGGCGGGCAGCCAGACAGCTCTAGTAATGGATGAGGAGGTGGAGCGGGAAGCCAGACAGCTCTAGTAATGGATGAGGAGGTGGAGAGGGAAGCCAGACAGCTCTAGTAATGGATGAGGAGGTGGAGCGGGCAGCCAGACAGCTCTAGTAATGGATGAGGAGGTGGAGCGGGCAGGCAGACAGCTCTAGTAATGGATGAGGAGGTGGAGCGGGAAGCCAGACAGCTCTAGTAATGGATGAGGAGGTGGAGCGGGAAGCCAGACAGCTCTAGTAATGGATGAGGAGGTGGAGCGGGAAGCCAGACAGCTCTAGTAATGGATGAGGAGGTGGAGCGGGAAGCCAGACAGCTCTAGTAATGGATGAGGAGGTGGAGCGGGAAGCCAGACAGCTCTAGTAATGGATGAGGAGGTGGAGCGGGAAGCCAGACAGCTCTAGTAATGGATGAGGAGGTGGAGCGAGAAGCCAGACAGCTCTAGTAATGGATGAGGAGGTGGAGCGGGAAGCCAGACAGCTCTAGTAATGGATGAGGAGGTGGAGCGGGAAGCCAGACAGCTCTAGTAATGGATGAGGAGGTGGAGTGGGAAGCCAGACAGCTCTAGTAATGGATGAGGAGGTGGAGCGGGAAGCCAGACAGCTCTAGTAATGGATGAGGAGGTGGAGTGGGAAGCCAGACAGCTCTAGTAATGGATGAGGAGGTGGAGCGAGCAGCCAGACAGCTCTAGTAATGGATGAGGAGGTGGAGCGGGAAGCCAGACAGCTCTAGTAATGGATGAGGAGGTGGAGCGGGAAGCCAGACAGCTCTAGTAATGGATGAGGAGGTGGAGCAGGGAGCCAGACAGCTCTAGTAATGGATGAGGAGGTGGAGCGAGCAGCCAGACAGCTCTAGTAATGGATGAGGAGGTGGAGCGGGAAGCCAGACAGCTCTAGTAATGGATGAGGAGGTGGAGTGGGAAGCCAGACAGCTCTAGTAATGGATGAGGAGGTGGAGCGAGCAGCCAGACAGCTCTAGTAATGGATGAGGAGGTGGAGTGGGAAGCCAGACAGCTCTAGTAATGGATGAGGAGGTGGAGTGGGAAGCCAGACAGCTCTAGTAATGGATGAGGAGGTGGAGTGGGAAGCCAGACAGCTCTAGTAATGGATGAGGAGGTGGAGCGGGAAGCCAGACAGCTCTAGTAATGGATGAGGAGGTGGAGTGGGAAGCCAGACAGCTCTAGTAATGGATGAGGAGGTGGAGCGAGCAGCCAGACAGCTCTAGTAATGGATGAGGAGGTGGAGCGGGGAGCCAGACAGCTCTAGTAATGGATGAGGAGGTGGAGCGGGAAGCCAGACAGCTCTAGTAATGGATGAGGAGGTGGAGCGAGCAGCCAGACAGCTCTAGTAATGGATGAGGAGGTGGAGTGGGAAGCCAGACAGCTCTAGTAATGGATGAGGAGGTGGAGTGGGAAGCCAGACAGCTCTAGTAATGGATGAGGAGGTGGAGCGAGCAGCCAGACAGCTCTAGTAATGGATGAGGAGGTGGAGCGGGAAGCCAGACAGCTCTAGTAATGGATGAGGAGGTGGAGCGGGAAGGTGGAGCGGGAAGCCAGACAGCTCTAGTAATGGATGAGGAGGTGGAGCGAGCAGCCAGACAGCTCTAGTAATGGATGAGGAGGTGGAGTGGGAAGCCAGACAGCTCTAGTAATGGATGAGGAGGTGGAGTGGGAAGCCAGACAGCTCTAGTAATGGATGAGGAGGTGGAGCGAGCAGCCAGACAGCTCTAGTAATGGATGAGGAGGTGGAGTGGGAAGCCAGACAGCTCTAGTAATGGATGAGGAGGTGGAGTGGGAAGCCAGACAGCTCTAGTAATGGATGAGGAGGTGGAGCGAGCAGCCAGACAGCTCTAGTAATGGATGAGGAGGTGGAGTGGGAAGCCAGACAGCTCTAGTAATGGATGAGGAGGTGGAGTGGGA
This sequence comes from Coregonus clupeaformis, assembly GCF_020615455.1. Taxonomy (NCBI): domain Eukaryota; kingdom Metazoa; phylum Chordata; class Actinopteri; order Salmoniformes; family Salmonidae; genus Coregonus; species Coregonus clupeaformis. Next base: position 212,992 of record NW_025534250.1, read on the forward strand.
AGCCAGACAGCTCTAGTAATGGATGAGGAGGTGGAGCGAGCAGCCAGACAGCTCTAGTAATGGATGAGGAGGTGGAGCGGGAAGCCAGACAGCTCTAGTAATGGATGAGGAGGTGGAGCGGGCAGCCAGACAGCTCTAGTAATGGATGAGGAGGTGGAGCGGGCAGCCAGACAGCTCTAGTAATGGATGAGGAGGTGGAGTGGGAAGCCAGACAGCTCTAGTAATGGATGAGGAGGTGGAGAGAAGTAGGACAGCAGCTGGACAGCAGCTACAGGCCTGTCCAATTGTGAAAGAGAACTACAGGATGATATTGGACAAGCAGTACACAATGTCTTGCCATATTGTTATAAAAGCAGCCTTCGTCATCAATGGTTCAAAACAATGAGCAACTGCTTCAGGCACAGTATTATTTGTCAATGTTTTGGACAAGTGAAGCTTTTCCCAACGTCTTGTGAAGTTAGAAGATGCGTTACCTTCCTCTTCTGTGGTCACAGTGAGGAGGAAAATGTATAAATAATAATGGATGCCATTTAGCTTTTATCCGTGGCGATATGTGCATAAATGTTTCGTGTATGGGTGGCCCCAGCGGGAATCGAACCCACAATCCTTGTCTTTGCAACCTCCATGCTCTACCAACTGAGCCATGTGAATAAAACAATTATGTCATCTAACAGTGGTTTTTCCTTGTTGTGTCCTGGTGGCAGTTGAAGGAGGTGAATTCCAGGACCATCCTGTCTAACATGTTGTCCTACGTGTGGCCCAAGGACCGGCCTGATCTACGGGCTAGAGTAGCCATCGCCCTGGGGCTGCTGGCTGGAGCCAAGGTAGGCTGATGAAACACACACACGTCTGCTGGCTAACGTTTACACCTCAAACACCTTTCACATTTAGTTGCGTTACAATGTGAGATTGAAATGTACACTACCGTTCAAAAGTTTGGGGTCACTTAGAAATGTTCTTGTTTTCCATGAAAACTTACATGAAGTGAGTTTGAATTGGAAATATAGCAAAATGAATAGGAAATGTAGTCATTGACAAGGTTAGAAATAATGCATTTTAATAGAATTAATAATTGTGTAGTTCAAACTTTGCTTTCGTCAAAGAATCCTCCATTTACAGCAATTACAGCCTTGCAGACCTTTGGCATTCCAGTTGTCAGTTTGTTGAGGTAATCTGAAGAGATTTTACCCCATGCTTCCTGAAGCACCTCCCACAAGTTGGATTGGCTTGATGGGCACTTCTTACGTACCATACGGTCAAGCTGCTCCCACAACAGCTCAATAGGGTTGCGATCTGGTGACTGTGCTGGCCACTCCATTATAGACAGAATACCAGCTGACTGCTTCTTCCCTAAATAGTTATTGCATAGTTTGGAGATGTGCTTTGGGTCATTGTCCTGTTGTAGGAGGAAATTGGTTCCAATCAAGCGCCGTCCACAGGGTATGGCATGGCGTTGCAAAATGGAGTGATAGCCTTCCTTCTTCAAGATCCCTTTTACTCTGTACAAATTTCCCACTTTACCACCATCAAGCACCCCCAGACCATCACATTGCCTCCACCATGCTTGACAGATGGCATCAAGCACTCCTCCAGCATCTTTTCATTTGGTCTGCATCTCACAAATGTTCTTCTTTGTGATCCGAACACCTCAAACTTCGATTCGTCTGTCCATAACACTTTTTTCCAATCTTCCTCTGTCCAGTGTCTGTGTTCTTTTGCCCATCTTAATCTTTTATTTTTATTGGCCAGTCTGAGATATGGCTTTTTCTTTGCAACTCTGCCTAGAAGGTCAGCATCCCGGAGTCGCCTCTTCACTGTTGATGTTGAGACTGGTGTTTTTTGGGTACTATTTCATGAACCTGCCAGTTGAGGACCTGTGAGGCGCCTGACTGATGGTTGCTGATAATTGGCCTCTGTACGTCTATGTAGATATTCCATAAAAAAATCAGCCGTTTCCAGCTACAATAGCCATTTTACAACATTAACAATGTCTGCACTGTATTTCTGATCAATTTGATGTTATTTTAATGGACCAAAAAACAAGGAAATGTTGACCCCAAACTTTTGAACAATACTCCATAATGTCAGTGAAAAGAAAATTCTACACATTTTTACAAATGAATAACAATTAATTAACTAAAATATAGTTCCGAAGTCAGGAAATCGTACAGTGTTAGTTTCATCAGCTGTTTTACATTATGATATAAAACACAGGAAAAACTTAATTTTGACTGCGCTGGACCTTTAAAGAGTCCTGTGAGAGTCTGCTGACTTCCGCAGGCTTCAAGCTTCCTTTTAAAGAGGCATTTTCTCAGCTATCTGTGATTGAAGAATGAAGCAGGTATTAAACAGAAAGCAGCAGTTGCCTACTCCATTGTCAACACTGATTAAATCAGTAGACCTATATCTTTAATAATACTACCTAAGTATCATTAGCTTTTAAAACAATTAAATCTGTTTTATTTGATCATATTTTGGACCAGAGAGAGGCTAGCCTACCGGTTGTTCCTGCAGTGAGGAGGATTCACCATCTTCCTTAGGGAGCCAAATAAACGGCTCGGTTACCAATGCTATTCGGTAGGCTACTGACGAGTGACTCACTTTAACTTCCTGATGATCGAAAACACAAAGGGGATCTTTAGTTTCTTTTTCCTCTGGACAGTGTGAAGGCTCCTGTGCTGCTCCAGAAGTTGGGACTCATGGGAGCGTGGTGGTGCTTGAATGAACGGCCAATCATATTGCTCCAAATACAAAATAGCATGACATTTACGTGTCTTCAACGGTTTTCAATAGTAGACTGTGACAGAGCAGGTAAATGTTGAGCTGGAATGCAAAAAGCTCTGTAAAGTTACTGGCCCGACACGTGTTTTTACTGGCCCCAGGCAGCGTTAATGTCGGACCCTGTACGAGAAGGAAAATAAATGAATGTGCCAGGAAACAGGCTAAGTGGATTTAGACTCATCGTTACCACATTATAGCCTATGGGACATGTACATTCATGCTTTCTCCCTCCGTGTAGAAATTCAACCACAGTGCACACAACACCCACACCCAGGTACTGAGAGGTGGGACAGACAGCAGACTGTCAAACCAGCAGTGTTTCTCTGGCTCCTGTCCTATCAGTAGCTCGCTAGAAGATGCAGATCGTTCATTCGAGCGCACACTTAGCGGAGTTGCCAACAACTGGATGCATCCGGTTTTCAGGGATACAGCTATCTTCAACCTAGCATCCTTTTCCGCTGACAACCGGATGTGCGAACTCCGCTCAGGCGTTATTTTACCTCGGCTACGTAATTCTAGTGGCAGACCTTTTTGCTGACTAGCAGCTCTAGTACTCAACTGTACAGTCGTGGTCAAAAGTTTTGAGAATGATGACAGAGGTGAGTGCTACAGGGCGATAGTCATTTAGTTCAGTTACCTTTGCTTTCTTGGGTACAGGAACAATGGTGGCCATCTTGAAGCATGTGGGAACAGCAGACTGGGAAAGGGAGAGATTGAATATGTCCATGAACACAAAAACAGTCAACAGCTTTGTGAGTACAGTCGTGGTCAGACGTTTTGAGAATGACACAAGTATTGGTCTTCACAAAGTTTGCTGCTTCAGTGTTTTTAGATATTTTTGTCAGATGTTACTATGGTATACTGAAGTATAATTACAAGCATTCCATAAGTGTCAAAGGCTTTTATTAACAATTACATTACGTTTATGCAAAGAGTCAATATTTGCAGTGTTGACCCTTCTTATTCAAGACCTCTGCAATCCGCCCTGGCATGCTGTCAATTAACTTCTGGGCCACATCCTGACTGATGGCAGCCCATTCTTGCATAATCAATGCTTGGAGTTTGTCAGAATTTGTTGGTTTTTGTTTGTCCACCCGCCTCTTGAGGATTGACCACACGTTCTCAATGGGATTAAGGTCTGGGGAGTTTCCTGGCCATGGACCCAAAATGTAGATGTTTTGTTCCCCAAGCCACTTAGTTATCACTTTTGCCTTATGGCAAGGTGCTCCATCATGCTGGAAAAGGCATTGGTCGTCACCAAACTGTTCCTGGATGGTTGGGAGAAGTTGCTCTCTGAGGATGTGTTGGTATCATTCTTTATTCATGGATGTTTTGTGAGTGAGCCCACTCCTTTGGCTGAGAAGTAACCCCACACATGAATGGTCTCAGGATGCTTTACTGTTGGCATGACACAGGACTGATGGTAGCGCTCACCTTCTCTTCTCCGGACAAGCTTTTTTCCGGATGCCCCAAACCATCGGAAAGGGGATTCATCAGAGAAAATTACTTTACCCCAGTCCTCAGCAGTCCAATCCCTGTACCTTTTGCAGAATATCAGTTTGTCCCTGACGTTTTTCCTGGAGAGAAGTGGCTTCCTCGCTGCCCTTCTTGACACCAGGCCGTCCTCCAAAAGTCTTCGCCTCACTGTGCGTGCAGATGCACTCACACCTGCCTGCTGCCATTCCTGAGCAAGCTCTGCACTGGTGGTGCCCCGATCCCGCAGCTGAATCAACTTTAGGAGACGGTCCTGGCGCTTGCTGGACTTTCTTGGGTGCCCTGAAGCCTTCTTCACAACAATTGAACCTCTCTCCTTGAAGTTCTTGATGATCCGATAAATGGTTGATTTAGGTGCAATCTTACTAGCAGCAATATCCTTGCCTGTGAAGCCCTTTTTGTGCAAAGAAATGATGACGGCGCGCGTTTCCTTGCAGGTAACCATGGTTAACAGAGGAAGATCAATGATTTCAAGCACCACCCTCCTTTTAAAGCTTCCAGTCTGTTATTCTAACTCAATCAGCATTACAGAGTGATCTCCAGCCTTGTCCTCGTCAACACTCTCACCTGTGTTAACGAGAGAATCACTGACATGATGTCAGCTGGTCCTTTTGTGGCAGGGCTGAAATGCAGTGGAAATGTTTTTGGGGGATTAAGTTCATTTTCATGGCAAAGAGGGACTTTGCAATTAATTGCAATTCATCTGATCACTCTTCATAACATTCTGGAGTATATGCAAATTGCCATCAAAAAAACTGAGGCAGCAGACTTTGTGAAAATTAATATTTGTGTCATTCTCAAAACTTTTGACCAGGACTGTATAGCCGACAGGAGAACACTGTAAACCACTTGCCCTTCTGAACTGAAAAGAATACAAATATTCCAAAACATGCATCTGTATGCAACAAGGCACTAAAGTAATACTGTACAAAGACATGGCAAAGGAATACACTTTTTGGCCTAAATGCAAAGCCTTATGTTTGGGGCAAATCCAACACAACACATCACTGAGTAACTGCCTCCTTATTTTCAACCATGGTGGTGGCTGCATCATGGTATGGGTATTCTTGATATCGGCAAAGACTGGGGAGTTTTTCAGGATGAAATGGGATGAAGCTAAGCACAGGCAAAATCCTAGAGGAAAACCTGCTTCAGTCTGCTTTACACCAGACACTGGGAGAGGAATTCACCTTTCAGCAGGACAATAACCTACAGCACGAACCCAAATCTACACTGGAGTTGGTTACCAAGACGACAGTGACTGTTCCTGAGTGACCAAGTTACAGTTTTTACTTAAATCTGCTTGAAAATCTACGGCAAGACTTGAACATTGCTGTCTAGACATGATCCCCAACACCTTGACAGAGCTTGAAGAATTTTGAAAAGAATAATGGGCAAATATTGCACAATCCAGGTGTGCAAAGCTCTTGTGAGACTTACCTAAGAAAACTCACAGCTGTAATTGCTACCAAAGGTGTTTGTAACATGTATTGACTCTGGTGAATCTAATCAAGATATATTAAGGTTTTCTTTAAATCTCCCTTTCTTTTTTTGACTTTGACATCAGAGTATTTAGATCATTGAAGAAGTCACAGTGATGCCGAAACGTTGGTGGTTTTTTTACCCAATAAATTACTGGGAGGTCATACATATGGAGGGAGACTCTTTGTTTTTATAGCTTCCAGTTTATTCCCCGTTAGTCACTCTACACTAAATCATGTTCTCTGGGTGTTTGGTTAGTCAGCACCTCTAACCTAAATCATGTTCTCTGGGTGTTTCGTTAGCTCATACTTTTTATTAGATCGTTGAACAAAATAACAATTGAGTTCCATTTTAGTCCTCTTTGTAACACAATAAAATGTGAAGAAATCCAAGGGGAGACTTTGTATAGGCACTGAGTGAACACAGTGGGTGTGTGTCTAGACTTGGATGGGGTACTGGGGTACACACTGGGGTACATACTGGGGTACATACTGGGGTACATACTGGGGAACATACTGGGGTACATACTGGGGAACATACTGGGGAACATACTGGGGTACATACTGGGGAACATACTGGGGTACATACTGGGGAACATACTGGGGTACATACTGGGGTACATACTGGGGAACATACTGGGGTACATACTGGGGTACATACTGGGGTACATACTGGGGAACATACTGGGGTACATACTGGGGAACATACTGGGGAACATACTGGGGTACATACTGGGGAACATACTGGGGTACATACTGGGGAACATACTGGGGTACATACTGGGGAACATACTGGGGAACATACACTGGGGTACATACACTGGGGTACATACTGGGGAACATACTGGGGAACATACTGGGGAACATACTGGGGAACATACTGGGGTACATACTGGGGTACATACTGGGGTACATACTGGGGAACATACTGGGGAACATACTGGGGAACATACTGGGGGGGCTGCAGGGGAACATACTGGGGTACATATTGGGGAACATACTGGGGAACATACTGCTGGGGCTGCAGGGGTGCGTGCTTATGACTAGAAGTTAAGGAAGATTTGTTGTTAACCACAACAGTCACATGATCCTATCCTGCTACAACACTGCATGACCCCATGACCCCATGACCCCACTCCTCCTATCTGTGTATTATACACTCTCTAAATCCTCCAAGTATTACTGTGATGTCTGTCTGGTTTTCAAGCTTCTTTTAGTGTAGGTATCTGTGTCTGCTTGATTCCCCTTGCCCTGCCAGAGCCTGAGGAGTCTCCCCATCTCACTGCCAGAGCCTGAGGAGTCTCCCCATCTCACTGTCAGGGCCTGAGGAGTCTCCCCATCTCACTGCCAGAGCCTGAGGAGTCTCCCCATCTCCCTGTCAGAGCCTGAGGAGTCTCCCCATCTCACTGCCAGAGCCTGAGGAGTCTCCCCATCTCACTGTCAGGGCCTGAGGAGTCTCCCCATCTCACTGTCAGGGCCTGAGGAGTCTCCCCATCTCACTGTCAGGGCCTGAGGAGTCTCCCCATCTCACTGTCAGGGCCTGAGGAGTCTCCCCATCTCACTGTCAGGGCCTGAGGAGTCTCCCCATCTCACTGTCAGGGCCTGAGGAGTCTCCCCATCTCACTGTCAGAGCCTGAGGAGTCTCCCCATCTCACTGTCAGGGCCTGAGGAGTATCCCCATCTCACTGCCAGAGCCTGAGGAGTCTCCCCATCTCACTGTCAGGGCCTGAGGAGTATCCCCATCTCACTGCCAGGGCCTGAGGAGTATCCCCATCTCACTGTCTAGACCAGATGTCTTCATCTCTACCTCTGATGTCTAGATTGGTGTGTTAAACAAGGATTATCTTCAGCTTTATAAAGACCCCATCCATCGTACCAGTAATCTCGTTACCAGACACCAGAGTCTGGTGGACCAACGCGTCAAACTTGTCCTTCATTAGCAAATAGAAAGACAAGGAGAAGCTCCCGGTGCATAGGCATTGGTTTAATCGGCTTAATCTACCAACCAATCATCTCACACAGCACTTTCCCCCCTAACCCTGCCCTGTACGTGTCTTCCATACGTGTCTTGCTTCCATTTGGAGCCATGCCTCGCAGACGTGATTCGTTAAAATTACATAAAAAATACTTTACTCAGTAAGGTCACTCCCATAGAATTCTATGATCACTCCCACTAAGGCCAACCTTGATATCCCAGGTTTAAGTGCTGTATCCCTCCCCTCCTCCATCTCTACCACCTCACTACACCGGCTCTGACGCTCGACGACTGTGGCAGGGCTTGCAAACTATCAAATCAAATTTGTATTTGCCACATGTGCCGAATACAACAGGTGTAGACATTACAGTGAAATGCTTACTTACAAGCCCTTAACCAACAATGCAGTTTTAAGAAAATAAAAAAAAGAGTCTGGGTAGCCATGATTAGCTGTTCAGGAGTCTTATGGCTTGGGGGTAGAAGCTTCCTGATGGGCCGTCCCCTCCAAGCTCCTCAACAATGTGTAGGCAGGTAGTTTAGGATTCAAACCTTCTCAAACAGCCTAATTCATACTCTTGGAGGTGCTCCTACAATAATTTGATTTGTACCGCATACAAGGTAATGTATTGCATTCTTTCCACAATAAGACATTACCCCATTCCACTACCTTTAAAAAAATAATATGAAAATAAGCTTTGATACTAACAACACAATCAGGCTTGATTAAGTTGTTTTGTCTTGTAGTAATGTGGAGCCTGTATTTCCTTAACTTTATTTTAACAATACACTCATTGAATATTTGTTTTTAAATATATACAGTTTCCAGTCAAACGTTTGAACACACCTACTCATTCAATGGATTTTCTTTATTTTAACTATTTTCTACGTCGTAGAATAATAGTGAAGACATCAAAACTATGAAATAACACATATGGAATCATGTAGTAACCCAAAAAGTATTAAACAAATCAAAATATATTTTATATTTGAGAGATTCTTCAAAGTAGCCACCCTTTGCCTTGATGACAGCTTTGCACACTCTTGGCATTCTCTCAACCAGCTTCACCTGGAATGCTTTTCCAACAGTCTTGGAGTTCCCACATATGCTGAGCACTTGTTGGCTGCTTTTCCTTCACTCTGCGGTCCAACTCATCCCAAACCATCTCAATTGGGTTGAGGTCGGGGGATTGTGGAGGCCAGGTCATCTGATGCAGCACTCCATCACTCTCCTTCTTGGTAAAATAGCCCTTACACAGCCTGGAGGTGTGTTGGGTCATTGTCCTGTTGAAAAACAAAATATAGTCCCACTAAGCCCAAACCAGATGGGATGGCGTATCGCTTCAGAATGCTGTGGTAGCCATGCTGGTTAAGTGTGCCTTGAATTCTAAATAAATCACAGACAGTGTCACCATCAAAGCACCCCCACACCATCACACCACCTCCTCCATGCTTTACGGTGGGAACTACACATGCGGAGATCATCAGTTCACCTACTCTGCATCTCACAAAGACACGGCGGTTGGAACCAAAAATCTCAAATTTGGACTCCAGACCAAAGGACAGATTTCCACCGGCCTAATGTCCATTGCTCGTGTTTCTTGGCACAAGCAGGTCTCTTCTTCTTATTGGTGTTTTTTAGTAGTGGTTTCTTTGCAGTAATTTGACCATGAAGGCCTGATTCACACAATCCCCTCTGAACAGTTGATGTTGAGATGTGTCTGTTACTTGAACTCTGTGAAGCACTTATTTGGGCTGCATTTTCTGAGGCTGGTAACTCTAATGAACTTATCCTCTGCAGCAGAGGTAACTCTGGGTCTTCCATTCCTGTGGCGATCCTCATGAGAGCCAGTTTCATCATAGCGCTTGATGGTTTTTGCGACTGCACTTGAAGAAACTTTCAAAGTTCTTCAGAATTTGCGGATTGACTGACCTTCATGTCTTAAAGTAATGATGGACTGTCGTTGCTCTTTGATTATTTGATATTTTCTTGCCATAATATGGACTTGGTCTTTTACCAAATAAGGCTATCTTCTGTATTAATCAATTCAATTTCAATCAATTTTATTTTATATAGCCCTTACATCAGCTAATATCTCGAAGTGCTGTACAGAAATTCAGCCTAAAACCCCAAACAGCTAGTAATGCAGGTGTAGAAGCACGGTGGCTAGGAAAAACTCCCTAGAAAGGCCAAAACCTAGGAAGAAACCTAGAGAGGAACCAGGCTATGAGGGGTGGCCAGTCCTCTTCTGGCTGTGCCGGGTGGAGATTATAACAGAACCATGCCAAGATGTTCAAAAATGTTCATAAGTGACAAGCATGGTCAAATAATAATCAGGAATAAATCTCAGTTGGCTTTTCATAGCCGATCATTAAGAGTTGAAAACAGGAGGTCTGGGACAGGTAGGGGTTTCGTAACCGCAGGCAGAACAGTTGAAACTGGAATAGCAGCAAGGCCAGGCGGACTGGGGACAGCAAGGTGTCAGCATGCCCGGTAGTCCTGACGTATGGTCCTAGGGCTCAGGTTCTCAGAGAGAAAGAGAGAACGAGAGAATTAGAGAGAGCATACTTAAATTCACACAGGACACTGGATAAGACAGGAGAAGTACTCCAGGTATAACCAACTAACCCCAGCCCCCGACACAAAACTACTGCAGCATAAATACTGGAGGCTGAGACAGGAGCGGTCCGGAGACACTGTGGCCCCATCCGAAGAAACCCCCGGACAGGGCCAAACAGGAAGGATATAACCCCACCCACTCTGCCAAAGCACAGCCCCCGCACCACCAGAGGGATATCCTCAACCACCAACTTACAATCCTGAGACAAGGCCGAGTATAGCCCACAGAGGTCTCCACCACAGCACAAACCAAGGGGGGGCGCCAACCCAGACAGGAAGATCACGTCAGTAACTCAACCCACTCAAGTGACGCACCCCTCCTAGGGACGGCATTTAGTCATTTAGCAGACACTCTTATCCAGAGCGACTTACAGTTTACTCTATAGAGCTGAGCGATTAACCAAAATGTCCGTTATTTTTCGTTTTTTAAACAACTAATTGACCAACATAGGTTCAATTATTTGAATGTGCAGTTAGTTTCTCTATAGATAAATCAGATCAAGCCCGAACTGTGCAATGTTGTAGTTTCCAACAGGCCAATATTCTACATAGTTTAGCGCAGAGAGAACGGACAGAAGAATGAGTGATGGAGAGTTGCTTCGCGAGGCATCTCTACCTGAAAATACAGTGGGGAAAAAATGTATTTAGTCAGCCACCAATTGTGCAAGTTCTCCCACTTAAAAAGATGAGAGAGGCCTGTAATATTCATCATAGGTACACGTCAACTATGACAGACAAATTGAGAAAAAAAATCCTGAAAATCACATTGTAGGATTTTTAATGAATTTATTTGCAAATTATGGTGGAAAATAAGTATTTGGTCAATAACAAAAATTTCTACCTGAAAATACATGATCTAAGTGATTGATAGTTGGTATTCAGCAGTCCTAAAAGTAGGCCTTATTTACTTTGAAGAACTACTAAAATAGTGATTCTGTCAGACAGCAGCTCTATAGAGATGAGATGACTTGGAATTAAATAAAGTATTCAAATAAAACATATTTTATTAAAGTAATGTAAATAAATGATGGTTAATAAGTGATAAGCAGTAATGGGCGGTCACTGTGTTGTTACGGCAATCAACCCACAATGCATAGTGCATTTTAATGTTGAAAATAATTATTGAAACCGAAAACCGTGACTATTTTTTTTATAATCACACCGAAACAGACCTCAAAAAGCACTAATCGCTCAACACTAGTACCGCTAGACTAAGACCAACCTCCAGCACGACTGCCATTTCAAATGACATGTCAGGAAATGACAGCAGATAGTTCATTGCCCCTAAAATTGTCCAGAATATTGACATGTTTTACGTTTTCATGTTTGTTTTCAAATGACGGCCCCTTTTGTACTTGAAATCTGTCTCGGTACATTGGGTCTTGGATTGGATCTCAAGGGGTTGGGTCTTGGATTGGATCTCAAGGGGTTGGGTCTTGGATTGGATCTCAAGGGGTTGGGTCTTGGATTGGATCTCAAGGGGTTGGGTCTTGGATTGGATCTCAAGGGGTTGGGTCTTGGATTGGATCTCAAGGGGTTGGGTCTTGGTCTGGGGAGTTCCGGTCTTGACTCCCATCTGTGGTTCCAACTGACACACTCGCCTATGGGGTGTTGTCTGGGTTTTTCATGCACAATTCACGGCGGCCCACTCCGGTCTCCATTTCCTCTTTTACAGGCTGAGGCTGTGCTGATCTTGTTTCCCTCTGATATCTCTATTCCCTTTAAGCGTTTTGTTTTGTTCTGGGCTCGGTGAGGGATGGAGAGGAGCCAGTAATGAAGTATGCGCTGCGAAGTGTCCCTTGCATTTGACGTTGGCGTCCAACCACCTCGTTTTACAGCAAGTATCCATGTATCCATGGAAATCTATACGTTTTAATTTCTGTCAATAGGTTTGTTCCCGATCGTCGGGAGCACCCTACAACCGAACAACATTGTCTAAAGCTTTTTTACTCTCTGCATGACCCGAAATTTCCTAATATTACTAGCCTAATTCTGGGAGTTAGCTAGATAGATTATTAGACTTTGTTTAGCTGTTGGTTTACATTCGCACCGGAAGCTGTATACCCCCCCCTACCTTGTCACAACACAACTGATTGGCTCAAACGCATTAAGAAGGAAAGAAATTCCACAAATTAACTTTTATAAGGCACACCTCTTAATTGAAATGCATTCCAGGTGACTACCTCATGAAGCTGGTTGAGAGAATGCCAATATTGTGCAAAGCTGTCATCAAGGCAAAGGGGTGGCTACTGTTTATCACTTTTTTGGTTACTACATGATTCCATATGTGTTATTTCATGGTTTTGATGTCTTCACTATTATTCTACAATGTAAAAAAAAAAAAAAAAAAGGTAAAATAATGAACAACCCTGGAATGAGTAGTTGTGTCCAAACTTTTGAATGGTACTGTATTTCATAACATTTTTTTTGGGTCAATAGGTACCCAATTTAACAACAGGAGGTGGCGTGTTCGACACAGTCACTCATGTAGATATGGAGATCTATAAAGCATTCCTGATTTCTGTAACGGTGTAATATTTACTTTTCCTTGTTTTTCTATCCAGACTTTTTTAGGGATCTCCGGTCCCCACGAGGAATAACACACAGCCAGCCTAAATGCTTCTACCATCAGAGGAGTGGAAATGAATGTTTTCACAACTCTGTCTCTCTCTCTCTCATCTCTGCCCCCCCGTTCTCCAGATGACCAACGTTATGGTACCCTTCATGTTTAAGTATGCTGTGGACGAGCTGAATGGACTGTCAGGACACATGTTGAACCTGAGCGATGCCCCCAGCACTGTTGCTACCATGGCAACTGCTGTTCTGATTGGCTGTAAGTCACACACACGCTTTTCTACACAAACTAGAAAGACACAAAACATTTTTTATTTTAATATTTTGAACAGAATATTGTTGTCACAGTCCAGGAGTTAATATAGAATCTATCTGGGGTAGGGAACCATTAAACAACAAGTGTATCAAACTTAGTGTTGGCTCTGTGTCCCGACTTCTCTGCTCTGTTCTCCTCTCCTCTCTGTTCTCCTCTCTGCTCTGTTCTCCTCTCTGCTCTGTTCTCCTCTCTGCTCTGTTCTCCTCTATGCTCTGTTCTCCTCTATGCTCTGTTCTCCTCTCTGTTCTCCTCTATGCTCTGTTCTTCTCTCTGTTCTCTTCTCCTCTCTGTTCTCCTCTCTGTTCTCCTCTCTGCTCTGTTCTCCTCTCTGCTCTGTTCTCCTCTCTGCTCTGTTCTCCTCTCTGCTCTGTTCTCCTCTCTGCTCTGTTCTCTGCTCTGTTCTCCTCCTCTCTGTTCTCCTCCTCTCTGTTCTCCTCTCTGCTCTGTTCTCCTCTCTGCTCTGTTCTCCTCTCTGCTCTGTTCTCCTCTCTGCTCTGTTCTCCTCTCTGCTCTGTTCTCTGCTCTGTTCTCTTCCTCTCTGTTCTCCTCTCTGCTCTGTTCTCCTCTCTGCTCTGTTCTCCTCTCTGTTCTCCTCTCTGTTCTCTTCTCCTCTCTGTTCTCCTCTCTGTTCTCCTCTCTGCTCTGTTCTCCTCTCTGCTCTGTTCTCCTCTCTGCTCTGTTCTCCTCTCTGCTCTGTTCTCCTCTCTGCTCTGTTCTCCTCTCTGTTCTCTTCTCCTCTCTGTTCTCTTCTCCTCTCTGTTCTCCTCTCTGCTCTGTTCTCCTCTCTGCTCTGTTCTCCTCTCTGCTCTGTTCTCTGCTCTGTTCTCCTCCTCTCTGTTCTCCTCCTCTCTGTTCTCCTCTCTGCTCTGTTCTCCTCTCTGCTCTGTTCTCCTCTATGCTCTGTTCTCCTCTCTGCTCTGTTCTCCTCTCTGTTCTCCTCTCTGCTCTGTTCTCTGCTCTTTTCTCCTCTCTGCTCTGTTCTCCTCTCTGCTCTGTTCTCCTCTCTGCTCTGTTCTCCTCTCTGTTCTGTTCTCCTCTCTGCTCTGTTCTCCTCTCTGCTCTGTTCTCCTCTCTGTTCTCCTCTCTGCTCTGTTCTCCTCCTCTCTGTTCTCCTCTCTGTTCTGTTCTCCTCTCTGCTCTGTTCTCCTCTCTGCTCTGTTCTCCTCTCTGTTCTCCTCTCTGCTCTGTTCTCCTCTCTGTTCTCCTCTCTGCTCTGTTCTCCTCCTCTCTGTTCTCCTCTCTGCTCTGTTCTCCTCTCCGCTCTGTTCTCCTCTCTGCTCTGTTCTCCTCTCTGCTCTGTTCTCCTCTCTGCTCTGTTCTCCTCTCCGCTCTGTTCTCCTCTCTGCTCTGTTCTCCTCTCTGCTCTGTTCTCCTCTCTGCTCTGTTCTCCTCTCTGCTCTGTTCTCCTCTCTTCTCTGTTCTCCTCTCTGTTCTCCTCTCTGCTCTGTTCTCCTCTCTGCTCTGTTCTCCTCTCTTCTCTGTTCTCCTCTCTGCTCTGTTCTCCTCTCTGTTCTGTTCTCCTCTCTGTTCTCCTCTCCGCTCTGTTCTCCTCTCCGCTCTGTTCTCCTCTCCGCTCTGTTCTCCTCTATGCTCTGTTCTGTTCTCTGCTCTGTTCTCCTCTCTGCTCTGTTCTCCTCTCCTCTCCTCTCTGTTCTCCTCTCTGCTCTGTTCTCCTCTCTGTTCTCTCCTCTCTGTTCTCTCCTCTCTGTTCTCCTCTCTGCTCTGTTCTCCTCTCCTCTCTGTTCTCCTCTCTGCTCTGTTCTCCTCTATGCTCTGTTCTCCTCTCTGCTCTGTTCTCCTCTATACTCTGTTCTCCTCTATACTCTGTTCTCCTCTCTGTTCTCTCCTCTCTGTTCTCTCCTCTCTGTTCTCCTCTCTGCTCTGTTCTCCTCTCTGCTCTGTTCTCCTCTATACTCTGTTCTCCTCTCTGCTCTGTTCTCTGCTCTGTTCTCTGCTCTGTTCTCTGCTCTGTTCTCTGCTCTGTTCTCCTCTATACTCTGTTCTCCTCTCTCCTCTCTGCTCTGTTCTCCTCTCTGCTCTGTTCTCCTCTCTGCTCTGTTCTGTTCTCTGCTCTGTTCTCCTCTCTGTTCTCCTCTCTGCTCTGCTCTGTTCTCCTCTCTGCTCTGTTCTCCTCTCCTCTCTGTTCTCTTCTCCTCTCTGTTCTCCTCCTCTCTGTTCTCCTCTCTGCTCTGTTCTCCTCTCTGCTCTGTTCTCCTCTCTGCTCTGTTCTCCTCTCTGCTCTGTTCTCCTCTCTGCTCTGTTCTCCTCTCTGCTCTGTTCTCCTCTCTGCTCTGTTCTCCTCTCTGCTCTGTTCTCTCCTCTCTGCTCTGTTCTCCTCTCTGCTCTGTTCTCCTCTCTGCTCTGTTCTCCTCTCTGCTCTGTTCTCCTCTCTGCTCTGTTCTCCTCTCTGCTCTGTTCTCCTCTCTGCTCTGTTCTCCTCTCTGCTCCTCTCTGTTCTCCTCTCTGCTCTGTTCTCCTCTCCTCTCTGCTGTGTTCTACATGATAGTAGTGGGATTACTAACACGTTATTTGAAGTCGCTATGTGGATTTGACGTCATTAGCTAATGTGGTGACAACGATGTAGGCTGTGATTTACATTTATAATATGTAGGTTTGGCTTGGAAAGGTAGGGAGGGACGGAGAAAAGAGGTGGTAGGGAGGAGGGAGGGAAAGAGGTGGTAGGGAGGAGGGAGGGAAAGAGGTGGTAGGGAGGAGGGAGGGAAAGAGGTGGTAGGGAGGAGGGAGGGAAAGAGGTGGTAGGAGGGGGGAGGGAGGAGGGAGGGAAAGAGGTGGGAGGGAGGGAGGGAGGGAAAGAGATGGTGGGAGGGAGGGAGGGAGGGAGGAAAAGAGGTAGGAGGGAGGTAAAGAGGTGGTAGGGGGGGAAAGAGGTGGTAGGAAGGAGGGGGAGAGGTGGTAGGGAAGAGGGAGGGAGGAAAAGAGGTGGGAGGGAGGGGGAGGGAGGGAGGGAGGGAAAGAGGTGGTAGGAGGGAGGGCAGGGAGGGAGGGGAAGAGGTGGTAGGAAGGGGGGAGGGAGGGAGGGAGGGAGGGAAAGAGGTGGGATCGAGGGAGGAAGAGGTGGTGGGGGGATGGGGAGGGAGGGAGAGAGAGATAGGAAGGAGGGGAGGGAGGGAGGGAGATAGGGAGGGAGGGAAGAGAGGAGGTGGGGAGGGGGAGGGAGGGAGGAAAAGAGGAGATAGGGAGGGAGGGAGGGAAGAGAGGAGGTGGGGAGGGGGAGGGTGGGAAGAGAGGAGGTGGGGAGGGGGAGGGAGGGAGGAAAAGAGGTGGGAGGAAGGGGGAGGGAGGGAGGAAAGGAGGTGGTGGGGAGGGGGGAAATGAGGAGGAAAAGGGGAGGGGGATAAAGAGGTGGGGGGATGGAGGGAGGGAGGAAAAGGGGTGGTAGGGAGGAAATGAGGGAGCGGAGATAGGGTGGGAGGGAGGGATATGGGATGGGAGCAGAGAGAGAGAAAAGTTATAGAACCCATTGCCCTTTATGGTTGTGAGGTCTGGGGTCCGCTCACCAACCAAGAATTCACAAAATGGGAAAAACACAAAATTGACTCTGCATGCAGAATTCTGCTAAAATATACTCTGTGTACAACATAAAACACCAAATAATGCATGCAGAGCAGAATTAGGCCGATACCCGCTAATGATCAAAATCCAGAAAAGAGCCGTTAAATTCTACAACCACCTAAAAGGAAGCGATCCCCAAACCGTCCATAACAAAGCCATCACCTACAGAGAGATGTCTTAACAAAATGCTCCACTATGCAAGTAACCATTTCAATAGAATGTTCATGATGTCACTGCGACAATAATAAATATGCAGCCGGAGTCCAACGAGAGCGGATAGAAATTCAGTGCTTTAACTAATTATGACAAATGTTAAGAAAATGTTAAGCAATGTAGTATAGTAATGACTTTTCAAATAAATTAGGTTACACGTTATGTTGGCTGACAATTTGTTAGCTACGCTATCCTTACGAACCGCATAGCATTACAGCAGTATGTACCGGTATGTTAGCTAGCTACCTAACGTTAGTTGGCTACTAATACATGGAACTCGCCAGTATATTAACTATATGCTAACTAACTAACTACCCAACGTTTATTGACTTGATTATTCACTTCATTCTTAGCTAAGTGGTATAGTCATTAAGCGTTCTCATTTTACATTTTAACATTTTAGTCATTTAGCAGACGCTCTTATCCAGAGCGACTTACAGGAGCAATTAGGGTTAAGTGCCTTGCTCAAGGGCACATCGACAGATTTTTCACCTAGTCGGCTCAGGGATTAGAACCAGCGAACTTTCGGTTACTGGCACAACGCTCTTAACCACTAAGCTACCTGCCGCCCGTTCTCAATGGACATTGTTAATTCTGGCTATCTACTCCGATTTCAGAGCACTCCCGTCTGAGTTGAATATGACCGGTGTCAGTAAACGTCAGCAAAAAAAGTGTAATTAAATTGTTAGTCAGGGGACTCCATGACTAAACATATCTCCTGTCCTCCAGAATAACTGACGAATTTTCGAACGCTCAACACCTGTTGAATATGGCCGGTGTCAGTAAACATTGGGGAAAAAAGCATCATTAAATTGTTGCCAGCAGCACAGTTGCAGTCACCAACGCTCTGGATAACATGAAAACAGCCTAACCAGCTCTGCTAGGGCGAGTAAAATGGTCAGAGTGAGCTGTTCTCTCATTAGTGTCTGGAAGTAGCTAGCAAGCTAGCCAACGTTAGCCAGTTAGCTTGGGTGCTTGACTGCCGTTGTTAGGTCAGAACGCTCGGATCAACCCTACTCCTCGGCCAGAGCGTCCAGTGTGCGCTCCGGAGAGCGAAAAAGCTCTGAATTTACGAACTGACAATCTGACAACGCTCTGAATTTATAGGCGGGGCTATAGTTTAAGAGGGTGTGAACGATGCTGAATGGGTGTAGACAAAGAAGAGCTCTCCAATAGGTTTACCAAAACATTCAAAGGCCATTTTCTCAAAAGTGAGGTTACAAGTTTATCAACTTTCAAAGCAGAATTACTTTCCCATTGCAGTGTATGATATACCATTTTCTAGCTCTGAGTCTCTACTTTTATCCAATGTAAAAAACACAATTTCAGATTTTGCTACATAAGACTGAATCGAGCCGGTCTGGTCTGAAACGCAGTGGTCTAAGGCACTGCATCGCAGTGCTAGCTGTGCCACTAGAGATCCTGGTTCGAATCCAGGCTCTGCTGTAGCCGGCTGCAGCCGGGAGACCCATGGGGCGGCGCACAATTGGCCCAGCGTCGTCCAGGGTAGGGGAGGGAATGGCAGGCAGGGAGGTAGCTCAGTTGGTAGAGCATGGCGTTTGCAACGCCAGGGTTGTGGGTTCGTTTCCCACGGGGGGCCAGTATGAAATAATAATGTATGCACTAACTGTAAGTGGCTCTGGATAAGAGCGTCTGCTAAATAACGTAAATGTAAATGTAAACAGTCTCGTCTCTGATAAATTCAGGCTATATTTGTCAGCCATGTCCATTTGAACCAGACCTGGGTCTTAATAGTATTTGTTTATTTTTTCAAATACTTGAGGTTCACTTGATTTGACTTGCCTAGTACAATCAGCTCAATGGATGTCAATGTTAGTCTGTCTGTGATTTACTATAAAGGCTGGTCTCCGCTGAGCTCCGCCCCGACGCAGCCAAAGCCCTGATGAAATCCTCTCTTTCTTCTTCTCCCAGACGGTGTGTCCCGTGCCGGTTCGGCCCTCTTCAACGAGCTGCGTAACGCCGTGTTCGGGAAGGTGGCCCAGAATTCCATCCGCCGCATCGCCAAGAACGTGTTCCTGCATCTCCACAGCCTGGACCTGGGCTTCCACCTGTCCCGCCAGACGGGGGCGCTGTCTAAGGCTATTGACAGGGGCACCAGGGGCATCTCCTTCGTCCTCTCTGCTATTGTCTTCAACCTGGGACCCACCGTGTTGGAGATGGGGCTGGTCTCTGCTATCCTGGTGGGTAGAGTCACCCTGCCGCCACATGTCCGTACTCTATACCACTATGTATGGTGAACATTAGTCTGTCAGTTTGACAGTAGAGTAGGAGAATATATCACTGTACTGTACTAACCCTAACCCTGTACTGATGACTGGGAATACAAAATCTTAACAACTTGGACGTGCTCACATTTCGTGGCTCAACCCCAGGGCGTGGCTCAACCCCAGGGGAGGGTCCGGGTGGGCATTCTGCCTCGGGGGCGTGGCTCAAATTACACCAATTACACCGTAGTTGATCCTTA